>NC_043971.1:50555169-50718534 GCF_902148855.1 Sphaeramia orbicularis
AAAAGATGATGAAAAGTAGAAACAAAACAAGAACAGGACAAAAACAAGAATCAAACTCCCTGTCATTGTCCTCTACGTCACTTCTGTTTTCTATGATTTAATAGTTTTTCCACTTGTTCAGATGTAGAAGAACTAAATAAATCAGATTAAAGAACAGAAGACATGGGAGTATTGGGGACAAATCCAGGTGTATGATGTATTATAATCAAATTACTACTGTTATCTATAAAACAGATCAGACTGTACTCTTTACGTGATCAATAATAATCAGATACTGATCAGAATCAGAATCTCTTTATTGTCATTGTACAAAGTACAACGAAACTGAGGTAGAACTCTCCCGTTTAGTGCAAGAATGTCAAGGCAACAACAAATAACAGTAAAAAGGCACGCTTATTTACTTTTTTTTTTTTAAAGTGTTGCAACCAGGAATATTTGCAAAAAATAGAATTAAGTGGTGCAAATTACATGAGTAGTGCAGATGACATGAGAAATAAATATTGTGGGATAAATAGTGTGAAAGATAAAATGATATGGGAGACTGTAAACACTGAACAGATATTGCTCATGTTATAGGACATAATGAGATTAATTGCAGTGAACATCACACTAATCAGAGTATTATTAGTGTGGATGCTCAGTGGGAACACCACAAACCACATGCAGTTTGTTCTCTTCAGATCTGGATTCATGTGAATCCAGTGAAACGCTGACAGGGACCTTTTGACTGCACAGTGAATGTTGACGTTCACCTGTAGTGGAGTACTTCCACTGGTTCTGTCACTGAAGGGAATGACCTGAACATGTCCAACTCCTCTGGTTTGGGATGTGGTTCATTCCAAGGTTTATTATCGTTAACGAAAACTAACGAAATGACGAAAACTAGAATTGTAAAAACATTTTCGTTAACTGGAATAAATAAAAACTATAATTAAAAGTAAAAAACAAAAACTAACTGAAACTGTATTGTGTGTTTGCAAAACTAATTAAAACATATAAAAATTATGGATAAGATTCCCTTCATTTTCGTCTTTGTCGATGTCGGATTGATATGAAATCGATTTATTTCCCTCAAGCAAGTTTAGCTGCTGGCACCATATGATATTTAATGGTCCGTCACTTGTGGTCACTTGTGGTTTAGTCGTCTTCTGGTCCCCACTCTACCTGGAAACATGGAGACTAAAGTTGGGAGAAAGCAGCAGAGTCCTGTCTGGGATTTATTTGAATATGACGGAGAAGAAAAGAAAAGATGTAAAGAAACTAAAACTAAACTAAAACTAAGCATTTAGAAAATAACAAAAACTAATAAAAACTAGCAAATCTGCTCTAAAAACTAATTAAAACTAACTGAATTAGATTTAAAAAAAAGTCATAACTAACTAAAACTAAACTATAATGAAAAATCCAAAACTATTAGAACCTTGGTTCATTCTGGAAGTAACCAGTTCACACTGGAATCTGATCTTGGCCACATTTAAAGAGTAACGTGAGATCCAAACTAACGAACTCAGATCTGACCAGGAATGGAATGGAACCACATTCCAAAGGAGTCACAGATCTGCCTCCAGGCTCAACGTACAAGAGTCAAATCAAGAGTCAACAGCTCCTGCTTTTATTGTTTGTGACATTTCTCACTAACTTCAGTGATAATTAAAGCTGCAAGCAGCATTGGGCGGGACCTCGCTCCGGGCGATCCGCCTCCCCCGCGATCCACCTCCCGTGACCGTCCACACCTCAGCTCCACTCACACCTCTCCGTCCCCATACCAGTTCCCACCCTTTAGTGTCCGTCCTCCTTACATCTGTACAGAACACCAGCGACCCTCTGCTGAAACCACCATCACCTTTAAATGAGACTTTGATTTTGGAAACCCTACTGTGTGTATGTGCATTTGTTTTGTATGTGAGAGAAAGAAGCAGTTTGAAAAATGAAGTGAAATTGTATGAATAATTGAGCATAAAAGTGATGATTTCTCACATTTAAGGCTTTTATTTTGGAAAAACCCTATTGTGTGAGCATGTGTGTCTGTGAGAAAGAGTAGTTTTGAATGAAGAAACATTGTACAAACAGTTGAGCGTTTGGTCATAAAAATGAAAAGAAGTTATGGAATAGACATTATGTATTATTTTTAATAGGGGTTTTATTTAGAAAAAATGTACTCCGAGTACTTTGTAATGTGTGCAAAATGTCCAATATCCACAATGCAATGCAGCAAAACCTTTTTTTAAATGTGAGGGGAAAAAAAAATAAAATAAAATCAGTGTCCCACCTGGGGTTTGAACCCATGACTCCTGCACAATAGATTACACCTTAAACCACTGTTCTATTGTCAAACATGTGCATATTTGCACTAGTAAACCTTATATAGGGATTTGTCATTGTTTAAAGTGAAACTAAATATAGTCTTCAAAACATCGCCATTATTCCATAACAGTAGTTGTAAAAAAATGCAGTTTGCTGATTGAAATTACACAATATCACATCACTTAGGACCATTACAATTAAAATACTTGAACAGATTTTAAATATAATGATAATAATAATAATAATAATATTAATCTTTATTTATATAGCACTTTTCATACATTTAGACTGTAGCACAAAGTGTTTTACATAACAGTTTAAAAATCAGTACCGCCCCCCACCCACTCACCCACCCACCCACACACACACACACACACACACACACACACACACACACATACAAACCCACAAGCTCACACATACTTAAAAAGACTGACTGAGCACGGGTAGACCAGAACAAAAAAGTAAAAGTAAAAGAGGAGGCGCTGTCTCAGGGAGCCATCCGCACCAGGGGGCAGCCGCCGACCCCGGCAACCAGGCACCAGCGACACAGCGCCGCATCCCAACCAGTGGGAGAGGGCCAACTGGGACCCCCACCCACCAGAAAGGAGCGGACCCCAGTGAGAGAAGGCGCCACAGGCACCGGAGTCCACAGCCGCCCCCCGGCATGGAGGGCTCCCTCTGATGAAACACCTGAGAATAAGAAACATGAAAAAGATATAAAAGAACTGATTAAAAGAAGCTAAATTTAAGACATATATGAAAATAATAAAAATATTAAACATTAAAATGACAAAACAGAAGCACTGGTTAAAAGAACCTTAAGATATATATATATATATATATATATATATATATATATATATATATTAAATATAACTATAAAACCTTTGAGTGGATAAAACAGAGGCATTAGATAAAAGCCAAATTAAAAAGGTGGGTCTTGAGCCTGGTTTTAACATTTTTTACATTTTCTGCGGCCCTGAGGTTCCCTTCAGGCTGTTCCAAAGGCGAGGAGCAGAATGCTGAAAAGCTGCCTCGCCATGAGTTTTTGTGTTGGCTTTTGGAACTGTTAAAGGCCAGTGCCAGAGGAGCTCAGGGTCCGCGAGGGTTCATAAGGTAAAAGCAAGTCTAAAAGAGAATAGAATAGAATAGAATAGAATAGAATAGAATAGAATAGAATAGAATAGAATAGAATGCCTTTATTGTCATTATACATATGTACAACGAAATTGTAAGTGACAACTCTCTGGTGATGCATAGTGGAAAAGTTTAAAGAAGAAAGGAAGAAAGGAAGTGTAAATATATATAAAGTATAAAAATAAGAAGGCGCAAGACCATTAAGACATTTAAAGACTATTAAAAGGACCTTAAAATCAGTCCTGAAACACACGGGGAGCCAATGCAGTGATTTTAAAACTGGTGTAATATGAGCCCGCTCTCTGGTCTTCGTCAGCACTCGAGCGGCTGAATTTTGTAGAAGTTGGAGTTGTGAGATTCTATCTTTGGGAAGACCAGAAAGCAGGGCATTACAGTAGTCAATCCTACTGGAAATAAAAGCTTGCATCAGCATCTCCGTGTTGGCTCCAGAAAATAAAACTTGCTTCTCAAAACAGCATTTGAAAACAAAACCCCATTCACCGGTATGACTGCATGTTGTTCACAGAGTTTACTCTGAATAATGGCCATTAAGACAATTATTTTTCCATACAAGAAAAAAGACCAGGGATCAGGTCATTTTTGAGCTACAGAGAGAAGGAAAGCAGAAACTGGATTTAGTTTCATGTCTGTAGGTGCACTTCTACAAACACATTACAAACACATTATGAAACACTGAATACCAACATTATATTGGAAAATATTCATGGAAAAAACAACTGCTTTAATACTACCAACGTTGTTTATTCAGTTGAGGTGGTTTTTGCCAGTTTTCATGATTAAGTAAATGCAAATCTTGGAAATGGAAACACCGTCTGGTATTAACTGTGGCATTTCGGACACTCATCAGCTGTTTACTGTATCTTTCAGATACTCTTATGAAGAATAAAACACATTGCATGGAATAATGAGATAAATTAATTAAAACCAGAAGAAATCAGAGCCATTCCTTATTAAACAAACACTTGAACTCCAGTTACTGAGGTCTTGGTTGCCTGCAGCACCACCTACAGATGACACAATGAATCTGACTTTACTCATTAAAAACCAGTTCAGCACATACTTGACATTATTGTTACTATCATAACTTTCAAATTAAATTGGCTCTGCTAACTTTATTGATTAAGTTAAGTAAAGAATTCTGTTCTGCTCTTCAGACATTTTTCTCCACTACATTATTTTAACAGAGAAAACAGTATTTCAGTACATTAATAGTCACAACAATAATCACTCACCATTAAACACACTAAAATAACCATTTATTGACAACACACTGAATGAATTAATTTATCATTGCACACATACAATGAAATTGGATTGAGTGTCATCAGTGCAAACGAGACCAGAATATTTCTATAAACCAAACCCAAGACAGAAACCAGAGAACTGAGCGGCTGAATTACATTTTTTAAAAAAAGTCATAACTAACTAAAACTAAACTATAATGAAAAATCCAAACTATTAGAAACTTGGTTCATTCTGGAAGTAACCAGTTCACACTGGAATCTGATCTTGGCCACATTTAAAGAGTAACGTGAGATCCAAACTAACGAACTCAGATCTGACCAGGAATGGAATGGAACCACATTCCAAAGGAGTCACAGATCTGCCTCCAGGCTCAAAGTACAAGAGTCAAATCAAGAGTCAACAGCTCCTGCTTTTATTGTTTGTGACATTTCTCACTAACTTCAGTGATAATTAAAGCTGCAAGCAGCATTGGGCGGGACCTCGCTCCGGGCGATCCGCCTCCCCCGCGATCCACCTCCCGTGACCGTCCACACCTCAGCTCCACTCACACCTCTCCATCCCCATACCAGTTCCCACCCTTTAGTGTCCGTCCTCCTTACATCTGTACAGAACACCAGCGACCCTCTGCTGAAACCACCATCACCTTTAAATGAGACTTTGATTTTGGAAACCCTACTGTGTGTATGTGCATTTGTTTTGTATGTGAGAGAAAGAAGCAGTTTGAAAAATGAAGTGAAATTGTATGAATAATTGAGCATAAAAGTGATGATTTATCACATTTAAGGCTTTTATTTTGGAAAAACCCTATTGTGTGAGCATGTGTGTCTGTGAGAAAGAGTAGTTTTGAATGAAGAAACATTGTACAAACAGTTGAGCGTTTGGTCATAAAAATGAAAAGAAGTTATGGAATAGACATTATGTATTATTTTTAATAGGGGTTTTATTTTGAAAAAATGTACTCTGTGTACTTTGTAATGTGTGCAAAATGTCCAATATCCACAATGCAATGCAGCAAAACCTTTTTTTAAATGTGAGGGGAAAAAAAAATAAAATAAAATCAGTGTCCCACCTGGGGTTTGAACCCATGACTCCTGCACAATAGATTACACCTTAAACCACTGTTCTATTGTCAAACATGTGCATAGTTGCACTAGTAAACCTTATATAGGGATTTGTCATTGTTTAAAGTGAAACTAAATATAGTCTTCAAAACATCGCCATTATTCCATAACAGTAGTTGTAAAAAAATGCAGTTTGCTGATTGAAATTACACAATATCACATCACTTAGGACCATTACAATTAAAATACTTGAACAGATTTTAAATATAATGATAATAATAATAATAATATTAATCTTTATTTATATAGCACTTTTCATACATTTAGACTGTAGCACAAAGTGTTTTACATAACAGTTTAAAAATCAGTACCGCCCCCCACCCACTCACCCACCCACCCACACACACACACACACACACCCACACACACACACACACACACACACACACACACATACAAACCCACAAGCTCACACATACTTAAAAAGACTGACTGAGCACGGGTAGACCAGAACAAAAAAGTAAAAGTAAAAGAGGAGGCGCTGTCTCAGGGAGCCATCCGCACCAGGGGGCAGCCGCCGACCCCGGCAACCAGGCACCAGCGACACAGCGCCGCATCCCAACCAGTGGGAGAGGGCCAACTGGGACCCCCACCCACCAGAAAGGAGCGGACCCCAGTGAGAGAAGGCGCCACAGGCACCGGAGTCCACAGCCGCCCCCCGGCATGGAGGGCTCCCTCTGATGAAACACCTGAGAATAAGAAACATGAAAAAGATATAAAAGAACTGATTAAAAGAAGCTAAATTTAAGACATATATGAAAATAATAAAAATATTAAACATTAAAATGACAAAACAGAAGCACTGGTTAAAAGAACCTTAAGATATATATATATATATATATATATATATATATATATATATATGTATATATATATATATATATATATATATATACATATATATATATATTAAATATAACTATAAAACCTTTGAGTGGATAAAACAGAGGCATTAGATAAAAGCCAAATTAAAAAGGTGGGTCTTGAGCCTGGTTTTAACATTTTTTACATTTTCTGCGGCCCTGAGGTTCCCTTCAGGCTGTTCCAAAGGCGAGGAGCAGAATGCTGAAAAGCTGCCTCGCCATGAGTTTTTGTGTTGGCTTTTGGAACTGTTAAAGGCCAGTGCCAGAGGAGCTCAGGGTCCGCGAGGGTTCATAAGGTAAAAGCAAGTCTAAAAGAGAATAGAATAGAATAGAATAGAATAGAATAGAATAGAATAGAATAGAATAGAATAGAATAGAATAGAATAGAATAGAATAGAATAGAATAGAATGCCTTTATTGTCATTATACATATGTACAACGAAATTGTAAGTGACAACTCTCTGGTGATGCATAGTGGAAAAGTTTAAAGAAGAAAGGAAGAAAGGAAGTGTAAATATATATAAAGTATAAAAATAAGAAGGCGCAAGACCATTAAGACATTTAAAGACTATTAAAAGGACCTTAAAATCAGTCCTGAAACACACGGGGAGCCAATGCAGTGATTTTAAAACTGGTGTAATATGAGCCCGCTCTCTGGTCTTCGTCAGCACTCGAGCGGCTGAATTTTGTAGAAGTTGGAGTTGTGAGATTCTATCTTTGGGAAGACCAGAAAGCAGGGCATTACAGTAGTCAATCCTACTGGAAATAAAAGCTTGCATCAGCATCTCCGTGTTGGCTCCAGAAAATAAAACTTGCTTCTCAAAACAGCATTTGAAAACAAAACCCCATTCACCGGTATGACTGCATGTTGTTCACAGAGTTTACTCTGAATAATGGCCATTAAGACAATTATTTTTCCATACAAGAAAAAAGACCAGGGATCAGGTCATTTTTGAGCTACAGAGAGAAGGAAAGCAGAAACTGGATTTAGTTTCATGTCTGTAGGTGCACTTCTACAAACACATTACAAACACATTATGAAACACTGAATACCAACATTATATTGGAAAATATTCATGGAAAAAACAACTGCTTTAATACTACCAAAGTTGTTTATTCAGTTGAGGTGGTTTTTGCCAGTTTTCATGATTAAGTAAATGCAAATCTTGGAAATGGAAACACCGTCTGGTATTAACTGTGGCATTTCGGACACTCATCAGCTGTTTACTGTATCTTTCAGATACTCTTATGAAGAATAAAACACATTGCATGGAATAATGAGATAAATTAATTAAAAACCAGAAGAAATCAGAGCCATTCCTTATTAAACAAACACTTGAACTCCAGTTACTGAGGTCTTGGTTGCCTGCAGCGCCACCTACAGATGACACAATGAATCTGACTTTACTCATTAAAAACCAGTTCAGCACATACTTGACATTATTGTTACTATCATAACTTTCAAATTAAATTGGCTCTGCTAACTTTATTGATTAAGTTAAGTAAAGAATTCTGTTCTGCTCTTCAGACATTTTTCTCCACTACATTATTTTAACAGAAAACAGTATTTCAGCACATTAATAGTCACAACAATAATCACACGCCATTAAACACACTAAAATAACCATTTATTGACAACACACTGAATGAATTAATTTATCATTGCACACATACAATGAAATTGGATTGAGTGTCATCAGTGCAAACGAGACCAGAATATTTCTATAAACCAAACCCAAGACAGAAACCAGAGAACTGAGCGGCTGCCTCTGCGCCGCCATGTTGTCATCCTGTTCACGCTGAACCTGAACCCCAAACTGAACCGAAGCGGACTCTTTAAAGACCATTACACACCTAACATTCTAGTGTTCATAAGGTATTCCCTCTCACTTCCGCCGGCAGGTATTTGTGCTGAGGCTGCGGTGAGGGTCCGCTCAACACCGGAGGATGTACCAGACCTGCCCCGGTCACCTGAAGCTGTTTGTGCTATGATACCCACTGTCTTCACAGCTAGCATAGCCAATGGTCAGGTTAGCACAGTCCGCTAACTACACAACGTCCACACCCGCCTGTTTTGTCCCGACACACATTAAAATGAATTTGTATTCATGTTCAGTCCAAAGCACTGTGGTTTGTGAAAGTCCACACAGACTTCCATACAGTTTAGTCACTCCAAACCGTCTGTTTCCGTTGGTTCAGTCGGCCGTTTTCGGCTCTTTCAGTCCTACGTTAACAGCTTCCCGCTCAGCTCTCAGCCAATCAGAACACAGAATCACTGACTGGGTGTCATGCCGCACAATCATTATCCCTCTGCCGTATTGGAGAGGTTAAGGCAGAGCCCTGTGTAGAAGAAAGTTACAACATGCTGTAATGTCGCCTCTCCAGTTATCAGGTGGTTCATGTAAGTCTGAATAGTTCCAAAGGAACTGAGCGCTGTCATGTTCTTCTATGGAACAAACAGCAGTGAACATGGGAAATATCCAGATAAACCACACCCAACCGCTGTGTCACTACTGTATGTACTGTTGTGTGTGTTCTACGTCTGAGTAGTGGGGTTGACCACTGAAAGGACTGACTTTATTACTGTGAAAACTTCAATTTTGGGGGTAAAGGTTGGTGTTAGCTTGGATAGGCTACTTACGTGAGTGGTGCTAACTTTACAAGTTCATTCATTCTGTAATTGGACTGGACTGGTACTGAGATGGACAATTGACCATTTTAAGTTTTCCTATTCTAGGACTGTGGTCCAATCAGAAAACAGTGTTTATCTGTGAACACAGTGTGACTGCCAAGCTCTGATAACACACACAATAAGGCATTAACCACAGGATAGCAGACAGGCTAACTTAGCATGATAGCATTAGCACGGACACTAAACTCATTAAAAAATCAACAGTAGCAAACTCAAAACTCAACAGAATTCTTGTAGGATGAGTCGGATCTTTCAAACGCCAAGTGACAGAAGTTTCTCCTCCTTTAACTCATGAATAATAACTTTAACTTTTATTGACGGAGCTCAGCTCTACAGCAACTCTCCTAATGATCACATGACCTCAGCTGACAAACTGAACCAAACACCACCAGGTTCAACACAACAACTAAAATAAAACCCACTGAGAACCAGGTTTGTAGTAGCGTTACCTTACCTTAGAAACTTCATAATTTGTGGTTATAGTGGTTAAATCTCAATAGCTGGACAAGTCAAGCTAGCAAACGATAGGGCTACAGCTGATTGGTCTGACCTCAGATCAGTTTTACACTCAGTTCATTTGAATGAGCTTTGGTCCAGAGAAGATGGTTCTGGATTATGTTCATATATGGTTCTTCTTTACATAATGAAGCTTTAACCCATAGAGACCCAGTGCCTCTTCTGTGGCAGGTCCCAAATAATTTTTTCTATCTATTTAATTATTAATTGATTTATCACCATTTATTATAATATTATCCTCTGTATTTTGTGTTTTTTCAGTGTAAATCATGTATTTTCCTATATTTCATTTACTAATCATGTAGATGTTCATAAAATCTCAGATTAAAGTTATGTTTTAATATATTAGAAACAAAGAAAACTGAAGAAAAAATGACTTCTTTAACAAAATATATCATTAACTGAAGATAAACCCAGTGTGTCCATCCACTGTCATCGATCCAACTCCATGGGTTTTACTGGTGAATCGACGTTACAGAGGATGACGGTGTTTCCACGCTAACTACCGAGCCTCTGAACGTCCAAATGGGTCATATCTGATGACCATGAAGAACTACATTTTACACCAGTTACTGACATGTATGGATAGGATCAGTGGGTCTGCAGGTATGAAACAGTTCACATCAGCAGGTGGTTTTAGTCAGCAGTGGCTGTTTGGGTCTTCATGGGTTAATCTGCATTTGTGACTGTGATGGTGAACTGTGTCCAGACAGTGGTTTGAGGAAGTGTTCCTCAGCCCATGCACTGATTTAACCACAGAATCATGTAGTTTTAATACAGTGCAACCTGAGGACCTGAAGACAAGCCACATATGGACTGAAGTCCAGCCTCATCATTTGTGAGATTTAAACAGATTCACTGGATCTGTTGATTATATTTTGTTCAGGAGATGTTCAAAGACATAGAGGAACATTATTCCAGTTTTTCTCAGATTGTCAAACTTCTGTTCGACAGTATTGTATATAACAGTGGCGATTTCTCATAGACTACAAGGGAGGCCCGGCTTCTCCTAAAATTACGAAAATTAAATGGTTAAATATGTTCGGTTGTGTTGACATTTTATTGACTACAAATGTGTTAGAACACGTTCATCTCCAAGATGAGTTTGTTCAGAATCAGCTTTATCACAAATCAATGGACGCGATGTTGTTCACTTCTCCTCCATTCCCGTGTCTGTGTTTTCTCCTCCATCTCTGCTCAGTGCATTTGTCCGTAGACTGCGAGCGTCTCTGGGCTTCAATGGGACTGAGTGGAACAGTTTTTTTCATTGCCTCAAAACTGGACGGTGATTGGATAAATGCCACGATGTTGTCCCGCCCCCGGACACCGGGCGTCTCTGGGGGTGAATTGAGCTTTGGGCGGAGCTTGGCCGGGCTGGACGCCAGAATCCCACGTGCTGATTGGAGGATCAGTCGAATGGCTGAATCCCGTTTGATTGACAGCTAGTTTCAGATCCCCTCCTTCACTGACACAGTTCAGTTTAATATCGTCGCGCATTCTGCTGTGAAATCAGAGAAACCACTACGAAATTACTCGTTCATTTCTTGCACTGTAAATAAAACACATTCATTGTACTTCCTTGTTTCAATTTAACATAATTTCAGCGTTTTCTTGTTTCGGTTCCATAATTTAATCATTTCTTGTTCGAGTTTAATATCGTTTTGTAGATAGTTAAATCAATCAAACTGTCGGCTAGGTCGGAGTGAAAGGAGCATCTGTAGTTTAAAAAGGCTGAAGTCTGTCAAGTTAGGCAGAGGTCAGGGCCCCACAGGTCACACCAGGCACCAGAAGGCCTCATAAAGAAGTGTAACACCCAGCATTTTAACCAATGTAAAGTACAGCTTAGTATTAAAAAGATGATTTGAACTGATGTATTGCATTAAATTAGATATATGTAATGTGATCAATAAGTATAGCTAAGAAAAGAATGTTTAAATGAATGTTGATTCATTTGTGACTACTGTGTGTAGAGGAGACAAGTTGAGACATGTTAAAGCAGTGAAGGGGCATGTTAGGGCAAAATCCAGCAGAAAAGGAGAAGTAAAGTAAGCAGCACCGAGCCATCTGCCGCTGAAGCTAACTGATAACGTTAAGAAAAGAGAAGTGACATAAACAATAGGCTATTTTCTGCACCCAAAACTGGTCAAGACCGGTAAAAAAGGGAAGTTCTGCTAGAGGCATTTAGACATTACTCATCTATCAATGAAGTCAACTGTCTAGGCATCAATGAGGTAATGCCTAGAGTTTGGTTAAAAACCAGAACCGCTATTATAGCATTTTCAGAAGTGCAAGACGCTCTAAGAAGTTGCGTGCCCTACGTTGTAAAACGTAGAGAAGATAACTCTGAGCGATGCTCTTTTGAGACCCGAAAGGAGCGTGGCAGATTGGCTTCGGAGTTAATCTTACTTCTCAAATAATGCTGGAGGCTCATCTGATAGAATAACTTTGCATCGATGGATCGAACTTTTAAAAGCAAAGACTTATTTCTTCAGTGTAATGGCGCTAGTACAAACACTGAATCCAAATGCAGTAACTCGGACACAAAAATAAGGTTCAAAAGATTTATTATTCACACACAGGTGAAAGAATAATAATAATGACAGAATCTTGAGGATAAAGGTTGGAGATATCCTCCTCTGATTCGTCCTCCGGTTCAAGGGCGGCAGCCGTCTCCCCGAGCGGCGTTTGGGGTATTTTTCCCAACTGGGGAAAAGCAAAGGGAGGTCAGGGACGGAAACAGGTCATGCACAGGCAGGCTATCACTCAGGCAACAGGACATAAGGGCTAGACAAATACTCACGTACCAATAAGTCAGGACGAGAAGATCGAAACCAGGAAATCAGATGAGGCAGACAAAACCGACAGGGAGCAGGCAGAAGGCAAAAAACCGAGGAATCCAAAAAGGGTCACAACAGGCAGACAAAACGAACAGACGAGGTCAAAACGCTGGTTAGAACTACGAGAGTTACAAACTGGCGTCTGACTGGGGGAAGAGACAGGGTTTAAATACACAAAAGGGAGGGAAGACAACTAGACACAGGTGGAGCAAATCAGGGCGGAGACAGGTAATCAGGTAAGAGGTCAGGGAGAACAGGGAACAGGAAGTAAAGACGACAGACAAGACACATGAGGGGAAACTTAACAAAATAAAACAGGAAACGACAAACAAAACATAAAAGACAGACGAGACCAGACTAACATCTGGCTGCGGGTATGACAGTACCCCCCCCTCCTAGGGACGGCACCAGACGGACCAGGGACATCAGGATGACTCCGATGGAACTGTCGTATCAGGTCCGGGTCCAGAATCCGGGAAGCCGGCACCCAGGAGCGTTCCTCAGGTCCATAACCCTCCCAATCCACGAGGTACTGGAAACCTCTCCCTCGCCGACGAGCAGCCATAAGACATCGGACCGTGTGGGCTGGATCCCCATCAATCATCCGAGGAGGAGGTGGAGGTTGGGTGGGCGGGACCAGGTGGCTTTCTTTCACTGGTTTGATTTGGCTCACATGAAAAGTGGGATGGATCCTCATAGACCTTGGCAGTTTAAGGCGTACAGAAACAGGATTAATAATTTTCGAGATAGGAAATGGACCTACAAACCTGGGTGCCAACTTGCGACTCTCAATGCGAAGAGGAAGATGTTTGGCCGACAGCCAAACCCGCTGGTCCGGATGGTAAACGGGAGCGGGGCTTCTATGGGAATCCGCCGAGGTCTTGTAACGGCCCGAAGCCTTCAACAGGGCCTGTCTAGCTCGAGTCCAGGTCCTCTTGCATCTGTGGATCAGAGCCAAGGCCGAGGGCACGCTCACCTCCTTCTCAAGGGAAGGGAACAAGGGCGGCTGATAACCATACACCACGTGAAAAGGTGAAAGGCCAGAAGAAGCACTGGGAAGCGAGTTGTGAGCAAACTCCACCCACACCAGATGACGACTCCAGGAGGCGGGGTTCTGAGAGGCCAACACACGGAGACCCACCTCCAGGACCTGATTAAGCCTTTCCGTTTGGCCGTTGGTCTGTGGGTGAAAACCAGAAGACAAACTGACAGAAGCACCAACGAGAGAACAAAAGGCTTTCCAAAAACTAGCAATGAACTGGGGCCCCCTATCGGAGACCACGTCTCTAGGGAAACCATGAAGGCGAAAAACATGAGTCAGCAGCGCCTCTGCTGTTTCCTTAGCTGAAGGGAGCTTAGGTAGGGGAATAAAGTGCACCATCTTAGAGAACCTATCCACCACAGTAAGAACAACTGTGTTACCGTTGGATAAGGGCAAACCAGTCACGAAGTCCAGAGCAATGTCCGACCAGGGTCTTTTGGGGATAGGTAACGGCCGCAGCTCCCCCATGGGAGCCTTATTGGAGGTCTTGTTGACAGCACATACAGGACAGGTGGCCACGTACTCAGCGACGTCCTTCTCCATGGCTGTCCACCAAAAACGTTGCTTTAGCACAAACAGGGTCCTCTTCACCCCGGGGTGGCACGCCATCTTGGAAGCGTGGCCCCACTGGATCACCTGGGGGCAGAGGTGAGGAGGGACAAACAGTCGGTCTGGCGGTACGCCATCCGGAATCTCACAGTCATTCAGGGCCTCCATAACCAATTTTTCAACACCCCATTGAAAAGCCCCCACCATACAGGAACTGGGTAAAATAGTTTCAGGTTCAGAAACAGATGTGTCAGGAGAGAAGACTCTGGAGAGAGCGTCCGGCTTCCCATTCTTGGAGCCAGGACGGTAGGAAAGGGTGAAGTTGAAGCGAGTGAAAAATAGAGCCCACCTGGCCTGACGGGAGTTGAGGCGCTTAGCCGATCGGAGGTATTCAAGGTTCTTATGGTCAGTCCAGATGAGAAACGGCACATCCGTCCCCTCCAGCCAATGCCGCCATTCCTCCAACGCCACCTTGATGGCCAACAGCTCACGATTACCAATGTCATAATTCCTCTCAGCTGGGGACAGTCTCCTTGACAGGTAGGCGCAGGGGTGGAGCCTATTGTCAGCAGGGGAGCGTTGAGATATGACAGCCCCAACACCCAAATCAGAGGCATCGACTTCCACCACAAACTGCAGAGCTGGATCAGGGACGGACAGGACAGGAGCGGTGGAGAACGCCCCCTTTAGGCGGTTAAACGCCTTATCAGCTTCCGGACTCCACCTGAATACAGACTTGGAAGAGGTGAGAGAGTGCAGGGGAGCAGCCACACTGCTGAACCCCCGGATAAACTTTCTATAAAAGTTAGCGAAGCCAAGAAACCTCTGAACATCCTTCCGGGAAACAGGAGTAGGCCACTCCCTCACCGCACTAACCTTCTCAGGGTCCATCTGGACACTTCCCTCAGAAATGATGAAGCCCAGAAAGGAAACCGTAGGCTGGTGGAACTCGCATTTTTCTGCCTTGACGAATAGTTGGTTGGCGAGTAGCTTTTGAAGCACCTGGCGAACATGTTGAATATGTGTCTCCTCGTCTGGGGAACAAATCAGAATGTCGTCCAGATAGACAAACACAAACACATTTAGCATATCCCTGAGCACGTCATTAACAAGGGCCTGGAAGACAGCAGGGGCGTTGGTGAGGCCAAAAGGCATTACCAGGTACTCGTAGTGGCCACTGGGGGTGTTGAATGCTGTCTTCCACTCATCTCCTTCTCTTATTCTAACCAAGTGGTAAGCATTGCGAAGGTCTAGTTTGGAGAAAATTTTGGCCCTGTGTAACAGTTCAAAGGCTGATGACATCAGCGGCAAAGGATATCTGTTACGAATAGTAATGTCGTTAAGCCCCCGATAGTCTATGCATGGCCTTAGAGACTTATCCTTCTTATCAACAAAAAAGAAGCCTGCTCCTGCAGGCGACGACGAGGGCCGAATTAACCCAGCTGCCAGGGACTCGTCTATGTACTTTTTCATAGCCATGTTCTCTGGGCCGGACAGGGAATATAATCTCCCTTTAGGAGGAGAAGTACCAGGTCGTAAATCAATAGAACAGTCATAGGGGCGGTGAGGAGGTAGGGCCGTAGCCTTAGACTTACTGAATACCTCTTTAAGGTCATGGTAACATGGAGGAACCTTTTCCAGTGCAGGAAAGTCCTTATCCTCCTCCTGAGGAACACTAACCGGGGCCACGGAGATCTGAGGCATCTTGGGAGGACAAACAGGTAACTTAACAAACTTGCAACGAGCTCCACATTCTTTACCCCAAGAATAAACCTCCCCCGTGCCCCAATCAATAAAGGGTTCGTGTTTCTGCAACCAAGGATAACCCAGGATTAGTGGCTGAGTGTCTGAGTTGTAAATATGAAAACTGATGTTCTCAGTGTGTCCGTCCATGAACTGCACAGCGACTGGCTCAGTACAGTGGGTTATCCTGCAGATCACGTGATCATCCAGGGCTCGAGCTTCTAGTGGACGCTGGATAGGAGTAGAGCTGAGTCCCAACTTAAGTACCAGGTTCTGGTCCATAAGATTAGCGTCGGAACCGGAATCGATCAGGACGGGGTGCTGGAGAGACAGAGAATCAGAGCACAGAAGAACCACAGGAAACGGACGAGTGACAGTGGACAGACAAACAGTTCGGCTCAGTAGCGACCCCTCACCTGTCTTAGCATCTGGTCTTAAAGTACAGCTGCTGACTCTGTGCCCTCCTTGTCCGCAGTATAAACAGAGGCCTTCAACCATACGTCATCGGCGTTCTTCAGCTGAGATGTGAGCCCGGCCCAGTTGCATAGGCTCCTCTTTATTGCCGCCGGTCTCAGCAACTGGGAGACAAACCACCTCACGACCAGGTCCCTTGCTAGTCGGAGTGCGGACCTCGGGTTCTTCTGACTGCCACACAGATTCTTGATCTGCGACCCGGATAGCCTCGGTGATGACGTCGTCTAAGGAGTGCAGCTGTTGGCGAAGCGCCATCTCCCGGCCAACAGAACGATTTAGGCCGGACAGAAAAGCGGTAATCAGGGCCTGGTTGTTCCACCCCGATTCAACCGCTAGGGAACGAAAGGCGCTCACATACTGCCTGATTGTCTTATCTCCCTGTCTAAGCCTCATGAGCTGATGACCAGCAAATTGGCTCCGAACCGGGTGGTCATAAACCCTCTTAAGTTCTGATACAAGGGTCGAAAAAGACTGAACAGCAGGGGAATTTTGCTCAAAAAGGGCATTGAAATAGCTTAAAGGAGGGCCTTCCAACAGGCTGGCCACATAAGCAATCTTAACAGAGTCTTTAGCAAATTGAACGGGCTGGGAAACAAAAATTAACTGGAGCTGGGTGAAAAAATCACGACAAGTGTCAGGATTACCAGAATATTTGGATGGCGCCGGAATGTTCGGCTCAACCGAGTCTCGAACTGGCGGGGTAGCGGCCCGATTCTCGCCTGACGCAGCTGCAGCCGCAGCTTGGGTACTGGTGAGTAGGGCAACCTGAGTAGTGAGCTGGTTCATTTTATCGAGGAGGGTGTGGAGAGCCTGCTCATGTCCACCCAGCCTGTGCCCCTGGGACTGGATAGCCTCCTTGACCTGTGTGAGTTCTGCTGGATTCATTTTGTGGCCAGTTTGTACTGTAATGGCGGTTGTACAAACACTGAATCCAAATGCAGTAACTCGGACACAAAAATAAGGTTCAAAAGATTTATTATTCACACACAGGTGAAAGAATAATAATAATGACAGAATCTTGAGGATAAAGGTTGGAGATATCCTCCTCTGATTCGTCCTCCGGTTCAAGGGCGGCAGCCCGTCTCCCCGAGCGGTGTTTGGGGTATTTTTCCTGACTGGGGAAAAGCAAAGGGAGGTCAGGGACGGAAACAGGTCATGCACAGGCAGGCTATCACTCAGGCAACAGGACATAAGGGCTAGACAAATACTCACGTACCAATAAGTCAGGACGAGAAGATCGAAACCAGGAAATCAGATGAGGCAGACAAAACCGACAGGGAGCAGGCAGAAGGCAAAAAACCGAGGAATCCAAAAAGGGTCACAACAGGCAGACAAAACGAACAGACGAGGTCAAAACGCTGGTTAGAACTACGAGAGTTACAAACTGGCGTCTGACTGGGGGAAGAGACAGGGTTTAAATACACAAAAGGGAGGGAAGACAACTAGACACAGGTGGAGCAAATCAGGGCGGAGACAGGTAATCAGGTAAGAGGTCAGGGAGAACAGGGAACAGGAAGTAAAGACGACAGACAAGACACATGAGGGGAAACTTAACAAAATAAAACAGGAAACGACAAACAAAACATAAAAGACAGACGAGACCAGACTAACGTCTGGCTGCGGGTATGACATTCAGATGACAAAGGACCAAAGACTCTTAAAGGCAAGAATTGTATTTTAAGAACTTTTACCACCTTATGGGGAACATTTGCCGACGGACCATCTGTTTAACAGACTTTTGGTATTTTTCTCCACTTTGGCCCGGACTGAAAAGGAAGAAGAATTTTTACATTTTCTTATTTCTTTTCTTTCACCCAGTATTTTAAGACAAACTCGGCAGCCCTGATCAAGCTGTTGAGGTTGTCTTTGCAAATTAAATTAATTTTTACCTTTTGACTTTTTACAGTAATTAGATTAAATTTGGTTTTTGATTTTTCTACATTTATCCAATTTCTCTAACTTCTTGACTTTTTCCTATTTAGGTTTTTTGATACCGATTGAGTTTTAATTTTTGATTTTTATCCGAATTCTCCGGTTTTGTAACTTTTTCCGATTAATACTCGGTAAGTGATAATCCTATTTTTCTAAATTATACAATTGTTTATTTTTACTAGGTTAGACCTTTTTCTATATTTAGTTGTAATTACTATTTTTACATTTTCACTTATTGGACTCCTTTTCTAATTTTACAAATTCTTTAGGAATTTAAGTCTTTTCAGACAACTCTATAGTTTAAAGAAGTTTTCTATTTTTATTCTTATTCGGATGTTTTTGTCTGATTAAGTGAATTTTTACGAATTTATCCTATTGGATTCTTTTTCCAATTTTTCAATTCTTTATGAATTTGAACGTTTTTCAAAAGACTTTTTGAAGTCATTAGTTTTATTTCCATTTATTCGATTTTTCTCGGTTATTGGATTTTCTACGGATTCAGTCTATTCGACTTGTTAATTTAGATTGATTTTTGGATTCTATTTTTATAGTTTTACTTTTCCGATTTAACCGGATTTACAACACTTTCTAATTTTTGATCTTTTTACCAATTCGGGATTTTTCCTTTTACAGAAGTTAGAGAAATAATTATTCTTATTTGAGAACTTTTCCAATTTTGATTTTCTTTCAATTTTTGATTGAAAAAAAGAGACTTTCAACACCATTTTATTTTTATGTTTTTCTTCCCATTGAGGACATCAAGTGAGGCAACAATTAGGGACATTTTCACAAGGCTGAACTGTGGGTTGAGAGATTACAACAGGGATTGCGTTGAAGTAAGGAAAATTGAGGACAGTTTAGGTTTAATAATCAGGATATTGATTTATGGTTTTAGAAGTTCAGTTTAATGATTTTATTAGGGATTAATTGATTGATGATTTATGTATATGCTTTGCTTTGCTAAAATTGCCTACAATAAATTTATAAAAAGTAAATTCTAAATTCTCCTTGAGTTATTTCCCTGTGTGGTATATTATGTTGGTGAATGTAAAACGTTAGGTTTATTGTGTGCATAACAACAAAGGTCTCAAAGGTATCTTGGCCTTTATCCACCTACTATTTTATGTCCCGAAAGCCTATTTTTCCTGGCTTTTAAATTATTACCTGTCATGTAACAAGTGCACTAAATCCATGTGGAACAGCTACCAAAAACCAACTGGACTGGTATTATTACTGACCACAGAGTGGGTTTCTCCTGGCAGTTCTGGTACCAGAGTTAGTGGGGCAGAGGTTGGGATTAAAGGTAGTTAGAAGACAGGCGAGTGTTCCAAAATAAGTTCAGCTAAGTAGTATCTCTACGGGTTAGTTCGTGAGGGTAAGACCCCAGTTCAGACACGAGAGGTCAGGACCCTATTTAAACGGAGAGCTGAACCACGGTTAGTAACCGGAGGATTAACAAGTCTTACACCCACAACACACTGGGCCAAGGCAATCTAAGCAGAGAGGACACTGGTCCAGTCCCTGGAAAAGACGCCTACTTACTTACGATAAGATTACTGACCATTTTCTTAAAAAAAAAAAAAGGAACGGAGGGCCGAATGTATGTTTAAATAACTTGACTTTTTTTTGTTTGGTTGTTTTTTTTTTTGTTTTGATGTAAGCCAACAATGAGCTTCCCCTGTCTGAAAGACGAGCAGCCGCCACTGAAATCCAGGTGTGTTAATCTGATTTATTATAATCAGATTACTACTGTTATCTATAAAACAGATCAGACTGTACTCTTTACGTGATCAATACTAATCAGATACTGATCAGAATCAGAATCTCTTTATTGTCATTGTACAAAGTACAGCGAAACTGAGGTAGAACTCTCCCATTTAGTGCAAGAATGTCAAGGCAACAACAAATAACAGTAAAAAGGCACGCTTATTTACTTTTTTTTTTTTTTTAAGTGTTGCAACCAGGAATATTTGCAAAAAATAGAATTAAGTGGTGCAAATTACATGAGTAGTGCAGATGACATGAGAAATAAATATTGTGGGATAAATAGTGTGAAAGATAAAATGATATGGGAGACTGTAAACACTGAACAGATATTGCTCATGTTATAGGACATAATGAGATTAATTGCAGTGAACATCACACTAATCAGAGTATTATTAGTGTGGATGCTCAGTGGGAACACCACAAACCACATGCAGTTTGTTCTCTTCAGATCTGGATTCATGTGAATCCAGTGAAACGCTGACAGGGACCTTTTGACTGCACAGTGAATGTTGACGTTCACCTGTAGTGGAGTACTTCCACTGGTTCTGTCACTGAAGGGAATGACCTGAACATGTCCAACTCCTCTGGTTTGGGATGTGGTTCATTCCAAGGTTATTATCGTTAACGAAAACTAACGAAATGACGAAAACTAGAATTGTAAAAACATTTTTGTTAATTGAAATAAATAAAAACTATAATTCAAAGTAAAAAACAAAAACTAACTGAAACTGTATTGTGTGTTTGCAAAACTAATTAAAACATATAAAAATTATGGATAAGATTCCCTTCATTTTCGTCTTTGTCGATGTCGGATTGATATGAAATCGATTTATTTCCCTCAAGCAAGTTTAGCTGCTGGCACCATATGATATTTAATGGTCCGTCACTTGTGGTCACTTGTGGTTTAGTCGTCTTCTGGTCCCCACTCTACCTGGAAACATGGAGACTAAAGTTGGGAGAAAGCAGCAGAGTCCTGTCTGGGATTTATTTGAATATGACGGAGAAGAAAAGAAAAGATGTAAAGAAACTCAAACTAAACTAAAACTAAGCATTTAGAAAATAACAAAAACTAATAAAAACTAGCAAACCTGCTCTAAAAACTAATTAAAACTAACTGAATTAGATTTAAAAAAAAGTCATAACTAACTAAAACTAAACTATAATGAAAAATCCAAAACTATTAGAACCTTGGTTCATTCTGGAAGTAACCAGTTCACACTGGAATCTGATCTTGGCCACATTTAAAGAGTAACGTGAGATCCAAACTAACGAACTCAGATCTGACCAGGAATGGAATGGAACCACATTCCAAAGGAGTCACAGATCTGCCTCCAGGCTCAACGTACAAGAGTCAAATCAAGAGTCAACAGCTCCTGCTTTTATTGTTTGTGACATTTCTCACTAACTTCAGTGATAATTAAAGCTGCAAGCAGCATTGGGCGGGACCTCGCTCCGGGCGATCCGCCTCCCCCGCAATCCGCCTCCCGTGACCGTCCACACCTCAGCTCCACTCACACCTCTCCGTCCCCATACCAGTTCCCACCCTTTAGTGTCCGTCCTCCTTACATCTGTACAGAACACCAGCGACCCTCTGCTGAAACCACCATCACCTTTAAAATGAGACTTTGATTTTGGAAACCCTACTGTGTGTATGTGCATTTGTTTTGTATGTGAGAGAAAGAAGCAGTTTGAAAAATGAAGTGAAATTGTATGAATAATTGAGCATAAAAGTGATGATTTATCACATTTAAGGCTTTTATTTTGGAAAAACCCTATTGTGTGAGCATGTGTGTCTGTGAGAAAGAGTAGTTTTGAATGAAGAAACATTGTACAAACAGTTGAGCGACTGGTCATAAAAATGAAAAGAAGTTATGGAATAGACATTATGTATTATTTTTATTAGGGGTTTTATTTTGAAAAAATGTACTCCGAGTACTTTGTAATGTGTGCAAAATGTCCAATATCCACAATACAAAGCAGCAAAACATGTTTTAAAATGTGAGGGGGGGAGAAAAGAGAGAAAAAAAAAAAAAAAGCATTTCCTTGAACAGCCTGGGATTCAAACCAGGATCCTCTTGTGTCATAGGCAGCGACTCTAGCCGCTGCACTATATACAGACACTGTCAAACATGCACCAGCAAGACTTTCATAGGAATTTTGTCATTGTTAAAAGTGAAACTAAATATAGTCTTCAAAAAATCGCCCATTATTCTATAACCGTAGGTCAAATCTGAAAAATTTTTTCACTTTTGGATTCTTCAGACTTGTGGGAATTTAATGAGGTATAACTTTTTATTCAGAATTCTGAAATGAATAAGCAGTAATTGCAGAAACGTAGAGTAACTTTTAAAGGCAGATTGCCAACTTCCTGTTGGAGTTAGCTCATGAGTGTCAGTGTATGATTTGTCGGCTCAATCAGACCAACATTTTGGCATTTGTTTCATGTTTCTGTGACATTCCTACTGGCCGCTAGGGCAGATTTTGTGTGTTTTTTAGTACATAGGTGGCGCTACAGAGTCCATTTTGGTACCCACTCCGGTTGAGTGGACGCTGGTGCGACTTGCTGCCGCTGCTCACCAGTATTTTTAAAGTATTTTTAAAGTGTTTTAAATGGTTTTATGTTTGCAATACATTGCAACATTTTGGACAATTTTATGGCTGTGGGAGCCATATCTCCTTCCACTAGCACCTTGCACTTTGTACAAGGGCTAACGCCATAGCCTACCTGCTGGATTACTTCACCCGGCTCTATCACCTGTCGCTGCTGCCCCTATGTGGGCCTGCAAAGTTTATGTTTGTACTGCAATCATCTGGCTGTTGCTGAGGACATTTCATCATCCTGCCTCGGGTCTCCGTCAATACACTGCCGTTGAGCTCCTCTGGCTCCGCCGTCAACTGCTAATGCCTCCACCTCCAGCGCTGCACCACCACCCGGACGTCGCTCTTCTCCCACGCAAGACATACATCCATCGTGGGTCCCGCAGGAATTATCAATACGGCAGCTCAAACCCGGTAAGGTCCTTCTGGTCCGCTTCTCGGCGCCGTCCCAGAAACCCCGGCCGGAATGTTGATCGTCTAACGCAGGGGTCACCAACCTTTTCTCTTCTGTGGGCTACTTTTGCCTAATGAAGATTCCGGAGGGCTACTCTAATTTAGTAACATTTATTTATATAGCTATTTTTCATACATATACATATTTTGTATCATACGTTTGTAACATTGTGCTCTTCATTTATTTTATTTATTTATATATCTTTGTTTTAACATTTATAATACTTCAAAAGTGTTAATATGAAACTATTATTTTACTTTAATTAAGAAAATCAAAAGTAGAAAAAAACAGATACAAGCATTTGCTGCTGTATTCCTAAATATTTTAATACTATGTCAAAAATTATGAAACTGAACAATCCTGCATATTTTTATATAATTACTAAAAATAAATAATACACACCTGTATGTGCATTTTTAATACTTTGAAATTGTGAAAAGGAACGCTGTCACTCACAATATAAAACTTCACCAGCATGTGCTGCTGTATTTCTGAAGGATTTGACCTTTTCTAAATTCACATATGCTGTCAAAACATATTAATTAAAACCAGAACTTTGTGCACATAAATCCACCATCCCCGTCACTTCTACAGTCATCACACTGGAGTCAAACGCAGAGGCACCTGTTCAGGTCCGACTCCAGCTGTCTGAGCGCATGCGCAGATAGTGCACATATGTTTGCGCTGGTCCAGGATGTGACCCACTTTACTGATGCCTCTGCTGAAGCGCTGGCCTTGGTCAGTTTAGTGAACATGGACTGTTGTTTTTGGACTTTAGTTTTCAGCTCTTTCACCTTCTCTTCACGGAGGCAGATTCCCACTGGAGAACCTCCAGAAAAGTTGCTGTGAACTTTGGTGAAATTTCGCTCCACATTGCATCTTTTACTGACTTCCAGAACGCGCCACAGATTGAACACACACACTCGTCTTTCACATTTGTCAAACAGAAGTCCGTGCCTCATCGTTGGTGAAAATAACTCCGACTATATTCAGCCCACATCGTTGCGGGGCTAAACCCACTACCTGCCTGGCATCTGGCTCATCCTGGGCCCCGCCCCTCTCCAATGACAGACAGCAAACCAGCGCTAAAGTTTGATTGACAGCTAGTTGACCGTGTCATCTCGGGAGGGGGACACTTGTAAGTTTGATTGGGTTGAAATTTAGACCTGTTCTACCAAATGACCAATCAACTTTGTGTTCTCATATTAGTGACCCTTGGCGAACCACCGGTAGACCACGAGCAACGTGTTGGAGAACCCTGAACTAGTTCTATTTTTAGAACAGACCTGCGGGCGACTCGCATGGTCCGTGCGGGCGACCTGGTGCCCGCGGGCACGGTGTTGGTGAGCCCTGATCTGACGTTAGCCAGCCTAGCCAGGTCGGCTAATGCTCCCGCTAAGCACAACAACACTGCTGTCAATTTCAGTCTCCTCAACATCCGCTCACTCACGAGTAAGGGTCCTCTGATCCAGGAGCTCCTCACCGACCGTAAGTTCGACTTCCTGTGTCTCACTGAAACTTGGCAACAAGCCAATGATTTCTCTCAACTTAACGAATCCACTCCTCCCGGCTATGTTTACATCTGCCGTCCCCGTGGCAACGGTCGGGGTGGAGGTCTCGCGATAATTCACCGCGAGAAGTGGAAGGTCCTACCTGTGTGTGTGCCTGCCTTCAGCTCCTTTGAATGCACTGTGTTTATGCTCCCTGGCCCCACTCCATCAATTGTTGCAACTGTTTATCACCCTCCCAGGTATCACAGTGACTTTTTAAATGATTTTAACACCTTACTCACCCACTTATCTGCACTCTCACCCACTATAATACTGCTGGGGGACTTCAATATCCACATGGACAACAGTAACTTACCCTCTCCAAAGACTTCTCTTCCTGTTTGGACAGTTTTGGATTCTGTCAAGCTATTGACTTTCCTACACACAAAAAAGGACATACCCTGGATCTAGTCTGCTGTTTAGGTCTCACCCCCTCCAACTGTTCAGAAGATGAGGTTCATATCTCCGACCACTTCCTTCTCTCCTTCTACATCACACTCTGCCTCACCGCTCTCAAGCCATCCCGTCTCATCTCATTTCGAAACATCAAGGACATCAGTCTACACACACTCTCCTCCAACATTAACAACATTCTACTCCCGTACTCCCCCTCAACTCCTGATGAACTTGCTGCATTATACAATAACGATCTAACCCACATCCTCGATTCTCTTGCCCCACTGAAAACACGGTCTGTTTCCTTCTCTTCAACTGCCCGCTGGTACACCCCCGAACTCCGTCAAATGAAGGTCAAAGGTCGACAGCTTGAGCGACTCTTCAAAAAAACTGGTCTCACTATCCACATGGACATGCTCAAAACACATATACAGCACTATAAGGACTTAATCACTATAACCAAGTCCAACTATTACTCTGGCCTAATCATCTCTGCAGAAGGAAACACCAAAACACTGTTCACCCTACTCAGTAAAACTTTCCAGCCACCTGACTCCCTGCCCCCCCACATGTACTCACCAGGCACCTGCCAGTCTCTACTGCAGTTCTTTAATGACAAAATCCACAACATCCACCAGCACCTCTGTCCAAACTCACCGCCTGCCTCTCCATCTGAACCACTCACACTCCAACAGTCATTTTCCAGTTTCCAACCCCCAGACACCTCTGAAATCGCCAACCTTATCAAAAACTCCAAGCCCTCCACCTGTCACCTTGATCCGCTCCCCACACCTCTGGTCAAATCCTGCCTTCCCTCTCTCCTTCCCCTCATATCTGCCATCACTCATTCTTCCCTGACCACTGGAACTGTTTCTCCACAATTCAAAACTGCAGCCGTCACCCCCGTTCTCAAAAAACCTGGTCTAGACCCCAACAATTTCAATAACCTCCGCCCCATATCCAACCTGCCCTTCATTTCCAAAATTGTTGAAAAAATAGTCGCCACTCAACTCCACACACACTTAATCACCAATAGTCTCTACGAGCCCTTCCAGTCCGGTTTCCGCCCACACCACAGTACAGAAACCGCCCTTCTAAAAATCACTAATGATCTCCTCCTTGCAGCTGACTCCGGTTCACTATCCATCCTGATTCTTTTCGATCTGAGTGCAGCCTTCGACACCATCTCACACCCCATCCTCCTCAGTAGACTCTCATCTATTGGCATCACCCATACTCCCCTCCGCTGGTTTCATTCTTATCTGTCAGGCTGTACTCAGTTCGTTCAGCTCAAATCCTTCAGGTCAGATTCCACCCCAGTTACCTCAGGTGTGCCCCAGGGCTCAGTCCTGGGGCCCCTTCTTTTCATCATTTACCTTCTCCCCCTTGGCAATATTTTCAGAAAATTTAACATCCATTTTCACTGCTTCGCGGATGACACCCAGCTCTACCTCACCACCAAACCTTGCTCCACACTCCCACCCTCCTCCCTCACCTCCTGCCTCTCTGAAATTAAACTCTGGTTCACCTCCAACTTCTTGAAACTCAATAGTGATAAAACAGAAATGCTCCTCATTGGCACAAAATCCACTCTCTCCAAAACCAACACCTTTTCCCTCATTATTGACAGCTCCTCAGTCTCCCCCTCACCTCAGGTTAAGAGTCTGGGTGTCATCCTCGATGGCCTACTGTCTTTCAAATCCCACATCAATAACGTCACCCGGTCTGCATATTTCCACCTGCGCAACATCAACCGTCTCCGCCCCTCCCTCACCCCCCATACCATCTCTATTCTTGTGCACAGTCTCGTAACCTCCCGCCTTGACCACTGTAACTCCCTCCTATTCGGTCTCCCTCAAAAGTCCCTCCATAAGCTCCAACTGGTCCATAACTCTGCCGCCCACATTATCACCAAAACCCCCTCCTACCACCACATCACCCCTATCCTCCAGGAACTACACTGGCTCCCAATCAAACAGAGAATTGAATTCAAACTCCTACTGTACACATTTAAATCCATCCACAATCTCACCCCTCAGTACCTGTCTGACCTCCTCCATGTCACCACTCCAGTCCGTTCCCTCAGGTCCTCCTCTTCTATCCACCTCACCGTGCCTCCTGTCCGCCTCAGCACCATGGGAGGCCGAGCCTTCAGCCGCTCTGCTCCTCAGCTCTGGAACTCCCTCCCACCATCCATCCGTAACTGTGATTCTCTCCCCACATTCAAATCCAGACTCAAAACTCACCTTTTCAGAACAGCCTACCCCCCATAAACTCTAATCTCCATTCTACAACTTCATTTCTATATATAGTAATTATTTATATTATTATTATAATTATAAAAACAGAGCTTTTAGGCATTCCATGTTTTCTTTTCTGTCTGTTTTAGACACATGACACACACAGGAGTTAGGACTGGATTGCATAACCATTGTTTTTGATGGTCTAATATCTTTTTCCATGACTGTATGAACAACCTGAAATGTCTTATGAGAAATATGTGGAATTGTACAAATATTCTGACTCTTACTAAATGTTTTGTGTATTTGTAGATAAACTGTGATCTGTAAATTATTACACACATGCATAAATGATAAACTAAGCCGTAATATTGTTAAAATTGCATTTATTTTTCTTGAGAATTTTCAGGTTGTTCATATTTGTTCATGTTATGCTCAAGTATAGTTCGTAAATGTAAACATTTTTCACTCCAAAACATAGAGAAAACTTTGGAGTTGATATTATTTATAAGTTCTTATCTGATTATTTATATTATTTTACTGGTCCAGCCCACTTTATATCATATTAGGCAGTATGTGGCCCCTGAACGAAAATGAGTTTGTGTTACGACACGACACTTAGTGTGGACCCAAATGCACAAGACTTTTGAGGTCAGTGGTAAAAAGGATTTATTTGAACAAAAATACAAAAGGCAAAAACGGATGAACAAAGGGGGGAAGCACAACGTGCTCAATACTAAACTATTAAAAACCTATTTAACAAAAGGAGAAGCACAACGTGCTCTATTTAAAACTAAAAGCCTGATACAGATAATACACAGAACTAGATTCAAGATTCAAGAAACTTTACTTGGGATGGTCTTCACCAGAGAACAGATATGACGCACTGACAAGAGACAAAGGGAGTGAGGAGAAATATAGGGAAGGCAGGGATCACAAACAGGTGTGGGCAATAAGAGGGACACCAGGTGCAAGCAATGATGGGATAGGAAAGACAGACAAGACTGACAGAGTGCAGACAAAACCGGAAGGTGACCACCATCACCAAAATAAAACAGGAAGAGACAAAAACCCAAAATTAAATCAACATAAACGTCGACGCGTGACAGTACCCCCCCCACCAGGTCCGACTCCTGACGGACCAGGAGAGGCAGACTGTCCAGAATGAAAGTCTCTGATGAGTTGCTTGTCCAGGATGTCTCTCGAAGGAACCCACATCTTTTCTTCTGGACCATACCCTTCCCAGTCCACCAGATACTGATGACCCCTGCCCCTCCTCCGGACTGCCAAAAGTCTCTTGACCGTGTAGACCGGACCCCCGTCAACGGTCCGGGGTGGAGGAGGAGGTGTGACCAGAGGGACGAGAGGACTCTGGACGACTGGTTTGAGACGGCTTACGTGGAATGTGGGATGAACACGGAGCGTCCTGGGCAGACGGAGACGCACAGATACAGGATTAACAACCTTCAAAATTGGGAATGGACCGACAAACCTGGGAGCGAGCTTCCTGGATTCCATTTTGAGTGGCAGATCCTGGGTGGAGAGCCAAACCTGCTGATCTTCTATAGGCCAGCTGACCACTCTGACCACATGGGAAGGTGGAAGGATGGGTTCAGGGTCTTTGGCCCTCGGCACTGGCTCATGTAAACGAGAGAGAGCATCCGGTTTTCCATTTTTGGACCCTGGTCTGTAAGACAAGGAAAAACTAAAACGATTAAAAAACAATGACCACCGGGCCTGTCTGTAATTTAGGTGTTTAGCTTTACGAATGTACTCCAAATTCTTGTGATCTGTCCACACAATGAACGGTAACCGGGCTCCCTCTAACCAGTGCCGCCACTCCTCCAGGGCCACTTTAACCGCTAACAGTTCCTTGTTTCCTATATCATAATTTTTCTCAGCTGGTGATAGCTTCCGTGAGAGAAATGCGCATGGATGTAATTTGTTGTCATGGGGAGAACGTTGTGACAAAACTCCTCCAATCCCCTCATTGGAGGAGTCAACCTCTACCACAAATTGCAGTTCAGGATTAGGAATGGTGAGTCTGGGGGCCGAGGTGAAGGCTTGTTTAAGACATTCAAAAGAATTGAGAGCTTGTTGTGTCCAGACAAAGGAGGAATTTACCGAAGTCAAAGCATGTAGAGGAGCAGCTGCAGAGCTAAAGTTTCTAATGAATTTTCTGTAGAAGTTTGCAAAACCTAAAAATTGTTGCACCTTTTTACGGGTATCTGGGACCGGCCAGTCTCTCACTGCCTTCACCTTGGCGGGATCCATTTTCACCTTTCCTGTGGAAATGACAAAACCAAGAAAGGTTACAGAGGTGGCATGGAACTCACATTTTTCTGCTTTTACAAACAGCTGGTTTTTGAGTAAACATTCTAACACTTGGGTCACATGCTGCTTGTGGGTTTCTAAGTCCTTTGAAAAAATTAATATATCATCGAGATACACATATACAAAACGATTCAAGAAGTCCCGCAACACATCATTTACCATGCCTTGGAACACACCTGGAGCGTTCGCCAACCCGAACGGCATGACAAGATATTCAAAGTGTCCTGATGGCGTGTTAAAGCCAGTTTTCCACTCATCCCCCTCCTGTATGCGGACCAAGTGATAAGCATTCCTTAGGTCTAATTTAGTGAAGTACTGGGCTCCCTGTAACTGATCAAAAGCAGATGCCATCAAAAGTAGGGGATGGCAATTCTTAACTGTGATTTCATTAAGAGGGCTGTAGTCAATACATGGACGGAGCGATCCATCCTTCTTAGCTACAAAAAACCCCCAGCTCCTGCTGCCGAGGAGGATGGACGGATTATCCCGGACTTAAGTGACTGTTCTATATATTCTTCCATTGCCTTAGTCTCAGTCTGTGACAAAGAGTACATGCGTCCCTTAGGGATAGGAGCCCCAGGAAACAGATCAATGGGACAATCATAGTCACGGTGGGGAGGAAGAGAGGAAGCCCAAGACTAACTAAACACCTCCCTCAAGTGGTGATAGTGGGAGGGTATATTAGATAAATCTGAAACCTCGGGTTTCCCTGATTCTGAGTGGTAATGGGTAGCTTGGAAAAGGAGGCAGTGGCTACATTGTGTCTGCAAAAGGCACAGTTAACTTTACAGTCCTTTCCCCAGGCCTCGATCCTGCCTGTGACCCAGTTTATGGAGGGAAGGTGTCTTTTAAGCCAGGGAAACCCTAGCACAATGGGATGAGCAAGTGATTTTACAGTTTGAAAATCCACCAGTTCACAGTGATCTTCAGCGTTCATCTGCAGGGGTTCTGTGCGATGAGTGACCTGAAAAAGCTCTGCCCCAGTAATAGCCTGAGCTGTGACCATAGAGGGAAGCTTGCACATCTTTAAACCCAGTCTCTTCACTAAAGCTTCGTCTATGAGGTTCTCATCGGCCCCTGAATCTACAAATGCCCCCAACTCTACCCTATGATTACACACAAAAAAAGTCACTGGAGTCAAGGTGCACCTGGGTGTGCTGGGAAGAGGGTGCATGTTCGTGAGTGTGTGATGTTCTGGCAAAGAACGAGGTTTTCCTCATTTTCATGGAGCCGGCGTCTTTGCGCTTCAACGACGGCCAATACAGCTTCAGTCTTGGCTGGGTCCATTTTTGGTCAGTGCGTTCTGTTACGACACGACACTTAGTGTGGACCCAAATGCACAAGACTTTTGAGGTCAGTGGTAAAAAGGATTTATTTGAACAAAAATAAAAAAAGGCAAAAACGGATGAACAAAGGGGGGAAGCACAACGTGCTCAATACTAAACTATTAAAAACCGATTTAACAAAAGGAGAAGCACAACGTGCTCTATTTAAAACTAAAAGCCTGATACAGATAATACACAGAACTAGATTCAAGAAACTTTACTTGGGATGGTCTTCACCAGAGAACAGATATGACGCACTGACAAGAGACAAAAGGGGTGAGGAGAAATATAGGGAAGGCAGGGATCACAAACAGGTGTGGGCAATGATGGGATAGGAAAGACAGACAAGACTGACAGAGTGCAGACAAAACCAGAAGGTGACCACCATCACCAAAATAAAACAGGAAGAGACAAAAACCCAAAATTAAATCAACATAAACGTTGAAGCATGACAGTTTGACACCCCTGGTTTATATGATAATCTTTAATAAACTCAAATGTTCTAAATAAAATAGTTTACAAATTTACCTTTCTGTCTAATGATGATTCATTTCCTTTTCCTGAGTCCTATTGTACTCAGTATATTCCAGTATTCTCAGATAATTTCATAGTCAGAGATGAGGCTTTATCCACATAAATACAGAGTTTACATCATTTGTAGATCCGCTGTTAATTTTCTCCTGGGATTATTAAAGTATTCTGATTCTGAAATAACTGTAATAAAAAACTGCCTGTTATAAATCTGTTTTTATAGCGTCTTGAGCTTTGTTGTAGTTTTAATAAATGTGAGACAGACTTTAGTTTCATCCAACACTGTCTGTATTTGTGTCATTCAATTCTTACCGTCATCATCAGTCCAACGGTCAAACAGAGGACGACCAACAGGAAGCAGCGAGACTCCATCTGTGAAGAGCAAACCCATGAAACACCTGCATCTGCACCGGTACCACACTGGAACCATGAACATGTTCCTCAAACCACATGAACCGAAGATTAGAAACACATGAAGGTAGGACACAGAAGAACAGGTGAAACAGAGTTTACCGTCAGGATGGTGAAGTTTCCTCCCAGTGATGTTTGATGAAGGTGATGAGGAATGGAGTCTGGGCAGAGCAGACTTTATATCCTCTGAAATGTGGACAAGAAAAGAAAACAAAACAAAAGAGAAGAAAAGAAAAGAAACAAAAAGAAAAGAACAGAAAACAAAAGAGAAGAAAAGAAAAGAAACAAAAAGAAAAGAACAGAACAGAAGATGGTGCAGCTCCTCCTGTTCGTCGTGTGATTGGATCAGATCAGTTTGTTTTCCTTCCCTTGTTCTTTGTATTGGATCCAGTTTCCTTTTCTCTATTAGTTACAGATTATATTCAGTCACGGTGCGACACGATTTGGTTTTTTGTTTGTTACAGTGTCTCAGTTGCGGTTTCAGATCACAAATATTATTATTATTATTATTATTAGTATTATTAGTATTATTAGTAGTATTAGTATTCTTAGTATTATTACTTTATTTTACCAGGTAAAATCAGTTGAGAACAGCCTCTTATTTACAATGATAACCTGGTAAGAAGAGGCTTAGACAGATAAAAACAAAGACAAAACAAAACAGAACAAAAGAAGAATTGGTCAAAGGAAACAGTACAGATGAATCCAAGACCCACAGCCAATAGTGAAGAGACTCTGAAGTTAAAAACAACATAAAAAACTACCGGAGCGTATGAGAGAGAGCAGAAGAGGAGTCAACATGTACAACAGTCAACCAGGGAATGTTGGAGTTTCTGTTTAAATGTATGGAGTGATGGGAGAGCTGAACGTTTAAGGGAGTTTTGAAGGAAGTTCCAATCATTTACTGCAGAAAAACAAAAGGAATTCTGACCGAAGACAGTGCAGGCTTTTGGAAGAGACAGTCATGAAATCGCTGGATCTCATACGTTTGGAGAAACACCGAGTGAATGTGCAGATGGGTTTAAGAGATTCATCATATGTTTACTTTGGACCAAACTGTGCACTTTTGTTTTAGTTAAACATGAAGTGTCTGTGGTGAAAGGACAGTGAAGATCTAATCCATAAAAACACAACAGTAACAACATACAGAAGTGTAGAGAAAAGCAGGAATATTCAGTCTTCTATGTAAAAGACGTGGTCTAAATTCAAAGTACAACATAGAAAACACACAAGATGTTTAAACGTAGAAAATATATAATTTTAAGGAAAAATCAAGATAATGTTGAATTTGACGTGTCCATAAAGTGTTTCCAGGTCCATGTTTCTACTGTGGATCATCTGTTCTTCTTGAGCCAGATGATGGACTTTAGAGGAATGTTGTCCCATTCTGGTCTGATGTAGATTCTAGAGGATCCACAGTCCTGGGTTAAAGGATAAGAGTTAAAGGTGGATGTTTGGGTCTGTAAGGGTTAAAGGTGGACGTTTGGGTCTGTAAGGGTTAAAGGTGGACGTTTGGGTCTGTAAGGGTTAAAGGTGGACGTTTGGGTCTTTAAGGGTTAAAGGTGGACGTTTGGGTCTGTAAGGGTTAAAGGTGGACGTTTGGGTCTGTAAGGGTTAAAGGTGGACGTTTGGGTCTTTAAGGGTTAAAGGTGGACGTTTGGGTCTTTAAGGGTTAAAGGTGGACGTTTGGGTCTGTAAGGGTTAAAGGAGGACATTTGGGTCTTTAAGGGTTAAAGGTGGACGTTTGGGTCTTTAAGGGTTAAAGGTGGACGTTTGGGTCTTTAAGGGTTAAAGGTGGACGTTTGGGTCTTTAAGGGTTAAAGGTGGACGTTTGGGTCTGTAAGGGTTAAAGGTGGACGTTTGGGTCTTTAAGGGTTAAAGGTGGACGTTTGGGTCTTTAAGGGTTAAAGGTGGACGTTTGGGTCTGTAAGGGTTAAAGGTGGACGTTTTGGTCTTCTTGGGTTAAAGGTGGACTTTTTTTGGGTCTTCAAGGGTTAAAGGTGGACTTTTTTGGTCTTCTTGGGTTAAAGGTGGACTATTTTTGGTCTTTAAGGGTTAATGTAGACGTGGACTGATGGTGGATTTTTAAAGATGGACATGCTAAATGTTCTGATTCTTCGTGGACACATGTTGTGTTTATGGATGTAAATCTCATCTGTTTCTGGAACATGAATATACATTTGATCGTCCAGACCCAGTTCTCATTGTATAAAAGGCTGCTCTTTAATTTCATCATGGAACCGAACACTGCTGTGAATTGATGGTTTTACATCTTCCTGATAACCACTATTGTGTGCCAGGTCCAGTGGAACATGTCTTGGCGGCTCCGATAACATGGTCCTTTTGTGAACATTTAGGACGAGACGGCCAAGGGTTCAGGTGATGCCCATACCTGGAGCTGGAACCCAGCGTCCAATCAGATGCACCAGGAAAACCAGCGACTTGGTGTCACATGACCCCGGGTGGAACGCCTCCTGTCTGCACGAGGCACTGATGAAGAGGAAAACCTGATGAACATAATCCAACTGTTGGGATTCTGTTCTATAAACGAACTGAATAAATCTAAAGGATAAAAGCAGTCATATGAATAAAAAAAAAACATGTTGATGGAAGTTACAACAAGCAAAGAAGAAAAGTTTTAAAAGAAACGTGTCGGTATGTGTGGACACACCAGGAAACATTTGGAATGTTCGTCTGAAGTCTGGACCTTATTCGTGCAAATGTAGTGATGTAACTAGTTAAAAAACGGAACAAATTAAGCAGGAATTAAAATGAATATGTAATTTTGAATTCACTGTTAATTTGATCCTTTTATTTGGAAAATTCCACATACGTAAAAGTAAATATACCAAAACACGCTAAAATTTTAAAGTCTTTTTGATTGAATTTGATATATACTAAATCAGTGGAATTTATATTTAACAAAAAGCACAAACACTCTGACAATATATAGTTGTTTGTTTTTTTTTAAGTAGAATTAATTTACTCTTTTTTTAAAATTTCTTTATATTTTAAGTTACTATTTGTCTTTTCTTCTTTGTGTCTGTAAGCCTGTGCATTATGTTAATCTATTTGATTGATTTTCTTTTTTGAAATCTTGATGTTTGTTCCAAATTTCACTATGTTTTACATGCATGTATATTTTCAATAAAGTTGGAAAAAAAAAAAGAAGGAATTCAAACAGGTTGTAGAAATCCACTGGATTTTTGTCCAAATGAATAGAAAGATAGTTTTGCAGCAGCTGGAGGGTTCAAACTGTCTGAACTATTAGGGTCCAAATACACAAGAAAACTAGAAGCACTCGGAGAGCGCAGACCTCCGCCAAGGCTGATCAGTGGCCCCCCCCCGTGGGCCCCCCCACCCCCGATCACCACCAAAATTTAATCATTTCTTCCTTATCCCATTTCCAACAAACCCTGAAAATTTCATCCAAATCTGTCCATAACTTTTTGAGTTATGTTGCACAATAACGGACAGACAAACAAACAAACAGACAGACAAACAAACAAACAAACCCTGGCAAAAACATAACCTCCTTGGCGGAGGTAATGAACCACAGACTAAGAAAAGAGGGTTTAGACAAATATGAACCCTTAAACACATGACAAATGTAAGATAATATATTTTTTTAAAGTACAACATGAACACTTGAAGACTTTAGAGAAATGCAGTGAAATTACATTATAGAGTGATTATTGGAAATGAGGTTGATTTTCAGATGAATAAAAAAAAACAAAAACAATCTATATTGTTTTTGCATTAACAGAGAAAAATAGGTACAAAATAGACACATTTTTGTCTGCAGCAAAAACATGAACTTGACTGGAATACCAGTCAACTCTGATCCGAACAGAAACTGAGGCTCCAGTGTCTGAACTTTCTGACAGAATCTCGACTTAACTTCATGTCATCGAGATGAGGAAGACAACACATGGAACCAGAGGAGAAGACAGGACAGTGAACGCATCTGTAGAAAAGATTTATTCAAAAATATCCAAAACACAAATACAACAAAAACCCACCAGTTATAAACACCAAAGATCACACTGCAGGAAAAAACTAAAGTAAACAATGGGACAAAAAAAACAAATGTAAAACAACCAACCAACCATAACAGAACCTAAAACTGAACACAGACACAAACACATGCAGAAAAACCAACCGACAGGATAATGAACAGAGGAAACAGCAGCTTCAGACCAGAGCTGTGATTTTAGACAGAAAGAAAATGATAAACATGACTTTGGAGATTCTGTTCGTAACACACTGTTACAGAAAACTGTGGTTTCACCTACATTCAGATTTAATTTACAGTAATCATCTGGTCATGGTTCTCTCTTTACCTCTGACTCCTCCCTCAGACTCATGACGGTTCGAATCCCTCACTGCCGTAAAGCGGACGTTCTCACCCTGATCCTCGTCTGCAGGATCTGCCTCCAGGTTTTGTGTTGTTGATTTTCTGTTTAATAAAACCTGTCACTCCCTTCGCACCGTACGTCTGAGTCCATTCATTCACTGTCAGGACAAATCTTTATCTCTACGGCACTTTTAAAAACATACGGTTATAAAGTGCTTTGAAAGCAGATGCACCGATCACAACAGGAAATGTGTTACAAGTTCCCAAATACTTCAAATAGTTAAAAAAAAAAAAACAAAAATCAAACACCCAATGCCAATAAAAGTAGATTAAAAGAAAAAAGGAAAGACAGAGATGACACCAAGTCACAAAAACAGCTAAAGCAGTCAAACAACTGCAGCGATACAAGAAATAAACATTTCTATATTATATTTGTAAAAGAAATATTTCACCATAGGTTTGTTTTCTCCATTATTTCAGTTTAAGTCACATTTGGACAAATGCAGATTTTTTTTCTTGTGTTTGTCTCATATTTCAAAGCTGTTGGACAAACGTTCACTGAATGGATCAACATGATCGAACACACTGTGAAGTTTACAGATACATTCTAGACTATATCTGTAGTTTATTAACAAGAAGTGTTGATTCTTATTGTCTGGGATCGAATGAGCATGTGTTCCTTTTTGTGCTGTTCGTACAGAGCTGGGTCAAAGGGCATCTGTCTACTCTGCTCCTTACACATGGAATATGTTGCTAAAAGACTGGAAAGGGACTGAACTGATCTCCTTTGAATGCTTTTAAATCCAAACTCAAAGTGCTAGAGAATAACTCAGTGACTTGCACTTGTTTTCATAGTTTGACTTCTCCTGTAAGTTCTTGTTTGTTGTGACTGTGTGTTGTATTTCATGCTGCCTCTTGGCCTGGACTCCCCTGGAAAAGACGTTCTTAATCTCAATGGGATCTTTTTTCCTGGTTAAATAAAAATAAACTAGAAAAGCACTCGAGAGCGCAGACCTCCACCAGGGCAGATCAGTGCGACCCCCTCCCAATCACCACCAAAATGTAATCATTTCTTCCTTGTGCCAGTATCAACATTTCCTGAAATTTTCATCCAAATCCGTCCATAACTTTTTGAGTTATCTTGCACACAGACAGACAGACAGACAGACAGACAGACAGACAAACCAACGCAAAAACAGAACCTCCTTGGCGGAGGTAAAAATAGACTATTTACTGCATGACCTCCATCAAACGTTTTCCTGAAAAATCAAACTAAACACCTCCACACGACACCTGGGACTGAAAAGGTGAACACCCCTAAGCTGCGGAATACTTTTCTCTCTTAACCTTTAAATATTGTGATTTGCTGTAAACTTTTCATTTCCTCCTCATATAGAACTCTGCCCCTCGTCTCCTCACCCACACCTGATCACATGATCACATCACCCCCGTCCTCCAACATCTCCACTGGCTCCCTGTCCTCACCCACAAAGCCCTCCATCACCAGCCCCCCCACCTACTTCAGCCCCATGCCCCCTCCCACACCCTCTGATCCTCCTCTGCTCACCTCGTCGCCTCACCGTTAAAAACCAGGCACCGAACCTGGGGGGTCAGAGCCTTTTCTATTGCTGCTCCAACCCTCTGGAACTCCCTCCCACCTCCCATCCGACACTGCTCCAACCTCAACACTTTTAAACCCCTTTTAAAAACTCATTTATTTAAGGTTACTTTTAATGTTTAATTTTAATGTGTAATTGTTTTATATTCATATACCTGTCGTCTGCACCTGCTTTTTATCTGTTTTAATGTGTCTTGTTTCTGTTTTTATCTACTGTATGTAAAGTGTCTTTGAGTTCCATATAAAGCCCTATACAAACTAGAAAAGCACTCGGAGAGCGCCAAGGCACATCAGCCAAGGCACCCCCCCCCCCATCACCACTAAAATGTAATCATTTGTTCCTTGTGCTACAATCAACATTTCCTGAAAATTTAATCCAAATCCATCCATAACTTTGAGTTATCTTGCTAACAGACAAACAAACCCCGATGAAAACAGAACCTCCGCTGTTCCTTGGCGGAGGAAGTAAAATGCATTACTATTATTATTATTATTATTATTATTGTTATTATTATTATTATTATTATTATTATTATTATTATTATTATTATTATTATTATATCCATTTAAATGAACCGAGGCGTTGATGAACCCAGTTAATGTGCATTTGTTTTCTCCATCTTCCTGCGGACGGCGTCTTTGAGGACGTTCAGCATCATCTCGTGGTTGTTGATGACGTTGTAATGCGTCAGGTCGACCAAAGACTCGAAGTGCTTCTTGTCGTAGACCAGGTACCTGGTTCTGTATTTGTTGGCGTCCAGTCTGCCAGCTTTTATCTCCTCTGGCGTTCTACGTATCTCACCTGTAACGTCACAATGATGTCAGCAGATCAAGTGAATCAAGGAGAATGTTTTCATCTGAATGACTTTGTGTCCAGGAACACAAAATAAAAACCAGGGAAAAGTCAAACTGCCAACCCGTTACTGAAGCTCGGACAGTAACCGCTGAGCTCCAAGTGGACAAACTACCCATTATTATTTCCAACAGGTTCCAGAAACATTCCAGACTCACCTGGTGATTTGAAATGTCTGAAGGTGACATTGACGAGTGGGAAATGGATGACGATAGGGGCTTCAGCCTGGTCCTCATCCTTAAAGACGTACGCCTCCTGCTTTGGCAGAGTTCCGTCCACGTTGGGGAAGGGGATTTCATGGGATTTACAGTAACTGGATGTGAGTTTCACCACCTGATGACACAACAGCCACATGAAACATACCCACAATGCATTTCAGTTTCATAGGTCAGCTCACAAAAAAGGTAAAACATGTCTACAGACTGTAAAAGTGATTTAAAACATTAAAGTAAAGAGTATTTAAAAAAAAAAAAAAACATGTCTACAGGAATAACTAGAAAAGCACTCGGAGAGCGCAGACCTCCAATATTTCCTGAAAATTTCATTTAAATCCATCCATAACTTTTTGAGTTTTCTTGTTAACAGACAAACAGACAGACAGACAAACCCCAATAAAAACAGAACCTCCGCAGGGGTGACTGCAGGACATAATGTTCGACATACTGTGTTCCGGATCAGGAGCCTGGAGGATGCTTTCAACCTCTGTCTCACTGACCGTGGACTAGACCAACCTCCAGGGAAAACGCTCTGATCTGATACCGACCCCGCATTTGTGCATGTATTTATTTGAGGGTGCACCGCTCCCACAAACAGATGGGCCAGTCTGTGTTTGGCTCCACCATGTCCTTAAAGACATTCTAACTCATCAACGCCATGATCCGGTTCGATGACCGGCTATGCCAACCGCCGTGTCGCAGTGCGGACAAACCGGGAGCCTTCAGAAAGGTGTGGACAGGTGGACAAGGGCAATTAACCAACAATTAATAATTTAATCAAGCAAATTTTTATCGACAATTAATCGATAGTCGATTAATTGTTTACATCCCTAGTTCTGCAACACCTTTTGGCGGCATAGTGAATGGAAGTTACACCTCACAGCAAGAAGGTTCTAGGTCGGACTGAGAACCACACCTGGAACCTTCTGTGTGGAGGCTACCTGTTCTTTCTCTGCTCCTAGTGCTCCATTATGGTGCATTCCAAAGTGTTGGGAGGTGGGAACTTTCTGACATCCAACTCAGTAAAATGCATTGGAACGCCTGTCGAAGCCGGAGGTCCTAGTTGCAACGTAGGGCCAGATCGAAGTACCCCGACCTCACCACGAACTACGACGTGATGTCAACACAACAATGGGGGCGCAGTGTGCAAGTTCACAATGAAAAAAAAAAAACCAAAACTTCACGTTGTGTACTAATTAGCTTATCCGTCATTTGGCCTCTTACATCTCTTGTGCATATGTGAGAACACCGTACTGTCGACAGTCAGAATGCCTTTTCAGTAACAAAGCAAACAGGAGCTTAGATCTGTGCTCTTCCATATTTGTTGTTTATATATGGTCTGTTTGGTCCGTTTGTTTGTTTTTTGTCTTCTTGTGCTGTATTTAAAGCTGCTGAACACTTGAATTTCCCTTGTGATAAATAAAGTATCTGTCTGTCTATCTATCTATCTATCTATCTATCTATCTATCTATCTATCTATCTATCTATCTATCTATCTATCTATCTATCTATCTATCTATCTATCTATCTATCAGCATCTTCAACATCTTGAATGCTTTGAGGTGGGATGTAGTTAACTCCAAGTCAGATATATTCTACCTCCCAGCACTTTGGAATGTAGCATTAAAACAGGTACATTAAGGGTTAAATCTCCTTGAACACGGTGCTGATGAAGACCTGGAGTTGGTCCCTGAACGCTGTCAACGGCAGGTCACCGATGCTATTGTGTGCTACGTGCTGATGCTAATGCTAATGCTGTGTGCACTATGGGTAAAATGTAGAGATTGAATTTCCCTACGGGGATAATGAGGCGAGTTCACCTTTAACCTTTTTCGACAGAGTGGAAGTGGGGACCATAGCACTAGACTGAGTGAGATCCAAGTATCAGACTATTTATATGACTCCACCCCCTATAAGGGTCCCCTGACAGGAAGGCAGAGTCCAGTCTGATGTTCCTCACCCTACCCTCAGTAATCAATCTCGTAGATAAAATAAAAGATTGACTGGTGGTGTTTAGTTTTATTTACCGCAAGTGGGTCTATGTCCCATGAGTAGCTGAGGACGATGATGAGGTCGGCCTTCCTCTCTGTCCGTAGAATCGGTGCACAGCCGATGTTGATGGCCAGACCAGCATCCACCAGTTGCAGGGTGGAGTCGCTGGGCGTCAGCTCGTTGGGGTAGGAGTCAGGGTGTCTCTCTTTACTCAGCCCTAATGCTTGACTCTCTGATCAGGAACCAATGAGGGACATGTCAACGGTGCTTTAAAGACTTGCAGATGTTTTACATACAGTATGAACGTAACAGTTCAATAATATCAGAGTAAAACTCATGAATGTGTTTGGATTGGATAGTGATTGACTTTTGGAATTATTTCACTGGAACTTTCTGACCAAGTGCATTTGAGGGAATTCAAAAAAATTGGACACTGTAGATATTTTCCAGTGTTTTTGTTCAAGCAAAACCAGCAATGATAAGGTACAGTTAACTGTTGTTAAAGAGACTATTCTTGATCCTCATAAAAAACTACATCCATCAGATCCACAGCTGATCTGAGTTTAGGACCATAAGACCAAAGATATTCACCTTCTTGTTGAGTACTGTCCGTCTGGTCTTGTTGACCTGAAAACATTCACACACATTTTACTGAGGTTAAGCATAAAAAAAGAGTACAGAAGCAATTATAATAAGTCCAATTCATGAAATGTGAGAAGCAGCATACAAGACACTATCATCTCCTCCAGATGCAGTATGTACACCTTTGTATATGTAGTAGACTCAGATCTTTAAGATTTCATCCATTTAACAAGTAGAACTGATCATACTTAAAACACTTAAGATTGTAAAACTATGATTATTATTCCTATGATATTATGTTTTATCTCTGCTTCCTGTTTTCTGATTCTGTCATCTCCTTTTACTAAGAGTCCATAGAGTTCAGATTTATGGTGCTTTCATGTGCAGCTCATAAATTCTGGCTTCTACCTCCTAGAATGGTACTTTTTTTCTTGGAGAAGTTTGTCCTCCACGGTGGTTCAGTGGTAAACTTCCAGGCCTTTGTAGTATTGCTGCTACTACTGGCCCAGTATGCATCTTCACATTAAATCATCTGTTTCCAACTGACTCGGGCATCATCTTTTACCTTCCTCTTCATCTGTCAAATGTATTCACTGTTCCTATATACTATGCCAGGGGTGGCCAACCCTGGTCCTGCAGAGTCAATATCCTGCATGTTTTAGATGTATCCCTCTTCCAACACACCTGATTCAAATGAAAAGCCTATCATCAAGCTCTGCAGAAGCCTGATAATGACCATCAGTTGTGCTGGAAGAGGGAAACATCTAAAACATGCAGGATAGTGACTCCAGGACCAGGGTTGGCCACCCCTGTACTCTATTATTAGTAAAAATGTTTGGCAGCACCCCCTAGTGTAGATGTGGTGTAATACATTTTGTGCTGAATTAATAACTCATGACTGACCAGGGCAGGAGCTCTAATATTATGTGGAAGTTGACCCTCTGAGCTTCAGTGATTTAACAATAAGTGGAACTACGTTAGAGGATCAACCACTTCAGACAGACATGGACGTGTCTATAGAAGCAGATAAAGTTCAGTCCACGTGTGGATATAATGTCTATGTGACCTGTACTGTAATAATACCATTCACTGCTGCCACATTAACTCAGTTGAACTGATCGGTTTATTTCAGTTGGGTCATTGCTTACCTTTCCAAGCCAGAAATCTGGGGTCTTTGTCGTAGTTCTTGTGCATGAAGACACCGTGCATGTAGTTGTAAATTTCAGTGACGAGTGGACGTTTACCGAACAGACGATGCACAAATGAGGTCATTTTGGAGACTGGACGCTTGACTATTAGTCCTGAAGAAGAGGAGTCTATAAAAACAGAATGAACCATAAATTAAACATGACCCTGTGCAAAATTCACAAAGATAGTTCTTTTTCCTATTAGGGATGCAAATTATTGATTAATTCATTAATCATTAGTTGGTTGACCTTATCAATTAATGATTAATTGATAAGCGGCAATTTTCCTGAGAACCTGTATTTCTTTTTCAATACGGTCTATAAGAATAAAAGCTAAATATTGTTTATATACTTAATGAAAAAAACATGTCATGTTCCTTAATGATTGATTTATTGAACCATTGGATACAGTCTGTTTCCTGTGGAATTCACCTGTTGGTGTGGTGGTGTGGAATAGGGGGATACATGCGTGCGTTTTGTTTGTGGGTGGGTGGGTGCACAAGCGTGTTTCGTCAGTGGTGGTGGTGGGTTACTCGGCCACACGTGCATGTTCGCTGGTAACCGTGCGCGTGCGTCCCTTTCCGTACCTACTTGTAATACTATAGGGGTACAGGGCGGTGCAGTCTGTGCCCCCGCAGAAGTGAAAGTGAAACTTTTCACTCATTTATCTTTTCCACCACCTGAAGCTTTACAAACATACCTGTGGCCCAAATCAGGAGCCTGAAGGATGTTTTCAACTTCTGTCTCACTGACTGTGGACTAGACCAGCCTCCAGGGAAAACACTCCGATACTGACCCCACATTTGCACATGTATTTATTCGGGGGTGCACCGCTCCCACAAACAGACGGGCTGGTCTGTGTTTGGTCCACCATGTCCATAAAGACATTCTAACTCATCGCCATAATCCGGTTCAATGACTGGCTATCCCAGCCACGGCGTCGCAGTGCGGATAAACCGGCAGCCTTCGGACTGGTGTGGACAGGTGGCCAAGGGCAATTAACCGACAATTAATAATTTAATCGAGCAAATTCTTACCGACAATTAATCGTTAGTCGATTAATTGTTTACATCCCTAATTCCTATATAGTTTTAGTGAAAAAACAAAAATATTGTTAAAAACTTTTAAAGGATCCCTGCCACACGTATTTCATTACTTTTGTGGTCACATCTGAAGTTCTACCATGGACTCTGTGTGTCTGTGCATTGTAATACTTTGTTTGGATTGGTTCGTAAACACTGACAGGAAAAAGAAATGTTGACAACGAATATCTATGAAACCACAGCAGAACCTGGACAGGGGTATAGTGACTGAAAGGAAAACAAGTAGAGACAAAAACAAATACACGTTATAAATGATACCTGAAAAACTCAAAATAAATAAAAATAAAAAAGACTGAGAATGAGCTCCTACCTTTTTTCTCTTTATCTTTCTTGCATTTCTGAGCTGTTGGAGTCTCTGAAAGATTTGAGATGAAAAATGTTCAGTTTCTTTTTTAGAATTTAGTTTTTGGGATTAAGAGGCAGTGTGCCGAGCTGTGCCAGGCTATTCTGGATGTCTAGAGCACACAGCGGTGTTCAGCCAGGTCATCAGGGAAGCAAGGACAAAAAAACACTGTCAGTCGGTTCAGGAGCCCAGTCACAACACTGTGGACAGCGCTGTTTGTGTGTGTGTTGTGCAGCGCTAGAACCCGTCCTGTTCAGTCTGTGAGTGATTGACAGAGAGAGAGAGAGAGAGAGAGAGAGAGAGAGAGTGAGTGAGTGAGAGAGAGAGAGAGAGAGAGAGATCTCCTGGAGTCGGGTCCTGGCCTAATGTGACATGCCACTGGTGGAACCGGGAGGGGGGGGCAGGCCTATAAAATGAGGGGCCATATGTTTCAAATCACTTTTTTTCTTCTGTCATTCCAAAAATGTTGATGTGATCAGAACAGATTCATTCTCTGCATTGCCTTTGGTTGTGCCTATGCCTCCTCCTCGCAACAACTACTGCAGCCAGTTTTGCGCAAAGCTGTGTCAGTTAAAACCTGCTTTTCAGACACACTAAATATAGACGCAAAATCAGCCACCACAATCAGTTTCAGGTTTGGTAAATCACATTGCACGCGCTTAATAAATATTTGCATTTACTCCTCCCAATAATTCTGGCAGAAATGTCCATATATCATATTCATGAAGGCAAACATGCTAAATGGGTTGCACAAGCTATTTTGCCCATTTGAGAGGCGCAAACCTCGGTGCGCCCTGTTAGTAGATAAGCTTCAACGTGCTTTTGCGTGTGCAGTCGAGTTTGCACACGTTTTTACACATGCAAACCTTTAGTAAATCAGGCCCTAAGAGTCTGTGCATCCTGAAAGGAAAGCTGTCCAACACCACTTTCAGTATACGAGAAGCTGCTATTCCACCTATCCAGGAGCAGGGGATTCAAGGCCTGGGAAATTACTATGACAGCACCCTAATAGACAAGGACAACCTTGACGACACCTCTGCACAACTCAACACCTGGCTCAACAGAATCAATGACTGCCAACTGCTCGGAAGACTCAAGGTGCGGTGCTTCCAGTATGGCATCATCCCTAGACTTCAGTGACCATTCCTGTCCTTATGTCTAAAGTGAAGACAATGGAGAAATCATGCAACAGGTTCATTCAAAGACGGCTTGGCATTCCACCATCCTTCAACTTGTTCACCCTGTACAGTAGGACCTCCATGCTCAGCTTACAGATATCTTCTGCAGCAGAGGAATACAAGGCCACAAAGGCAAGGGCTGTCAGCACATTGTTATTGTCTGAGGACCAGAACGTCAGAAAGAAATGAAAGTGGAGGACATAGAAGGAGGTAAGAGAGGCAGAAACATACTGGAGACACCAGGAGATCATTGGTGTGGTCTATCAAGGGCAACCAGGCCTTGGCAACTACAGCATCAAGAGCTGGAGCAGGGCCAACGCTAAAGGCACAGGGGAGCTTCCAGTACAGAGGGTCCGAGTGGCAGTAAAGGAAGACCCCATGTAAAAGCAACTGGGCTTTCCTCCCAGACACAATGGACACAGTGAGATAATGCACTAGAACACTCTCCACTGTGGAAAGAACTTTGGGAACCGGTCAGGGCAAGTTGACCTTTCTTGTTCGTGCCATGGCTGATCTTTTACCAACTCCAAACAACTTGAAGATCTGAGGAAAGGAGGAGAATCCATGCTGCAAGCAGTGCAGAACCCCCCTCTGCACCCCCAGTTCTATTTTATCAGGATGCCCCAAGGCACTGGCTGATGGTCGATACAGATGGAGGCATGACAGAGTCCTGACAGAGATTGCCAAGTGGACTGCTCTCCAGAGAGTTAAAGCCAACAAAGGGGCTCCTCTACCCACAGGCATCGGTTTCCAGAGGGAAGGGAACAAGGCTCTGAGAGCAAGTAAAACTGCAACGAACCTGTCATCCATTTTGCAGCAGGCTTCTGATTGGGAGATGCATGTGGACCTGAAGAAGAAGCTTATCTTCCACTCTCTGAATTAACGTGGTTCTTAATTGCTGAGGTCACTGTGCCCTGGGAGGACAAGCTAGCCAGTCAGTTTGAAGAGAGCCAAATACCAGGAGCTGATGGATAAAGCTCTTGCTAAGAAATGGCACGTGACTTTATTCCACACTGAAGTAGGCTACCATGGTTTTCACGCATCATTAGCACGCTATTTCTTACAAAACACTGGGCTCAATCCTGAACAGCTGAGACCAGCTCCAGGTGGTTATGGCTGACAAGAGACTGCAGCTTGGATTGGTTCCTCAACACTGACAGGAAGAAGAGAAAGGTTTACAACCAATATGGCACTTCACAACACAGGTCTGCGATACCACAGCAAAACTTGGGCAGGGGAATAACGACTCAAAGTAAAACAAGTAGAAACAAAAACAGTCCGTCATAAATCATGATACCTGCAAAACTCAAACAAAATACATAAAAAAGAATGAAAATTTGCTCCAATCTTTGCTCTTTTCCTCTTCCTCAGATTCCTGAGATGTTGGAGTCCCTGAAAGATTTGAGATGAAAACTGTTCAGTTCCTTTAGAACTTTGATTTTGGATTAAAACACAGTTTCATCCTGTGTGTTGAAGAACACTGACTGGACTGCTAAAACTAAAATGGGTGTACAACCAGCACACTGTGTGCTATAACAAATTTACCCATGTGTGAAAACACCAGAAGTACAAAAATAATACAGAGGTAAAAAGTATACATGACTCAGCACCTTTCTGTGGTAATCTCTTGAGGTAAATGGATGATAAGTGCATGCAGGGATTTTTTGATGTACAGAAGACAATGGACCCATTGGCTGATGGGTATCTTAGTAAACATTACCTTCACTGTCATTCTCTGATTTGGAAGACTTCGATCGAGGACCAATCACAAAATCCAACAACTCACTCACACTGAGAGAAAATGCACTGCTCCACATCCCTGAAAGGTTGAAACAGGATGACGCATTTTAATAAAACATTAAATGATTCTGTAACCATGTGAATTTGGAAAAATGAATAATTCTGACCGATCAGATAGGGGATGCGGAGTTCTGGGAGTTTCTTAATACGGTGACCAAGAAAGAAGTGACTTCCAAAGTCTTCAGTTTGGACAAAGGCACCGTATTTCAGGAGTCCGACCTCATAGGGGGTGAACTCACACCACTCTGAAAACAACATGCATCGCAAAATCACTCAACTCTTTATAAATGCATGTTTTTATTCCAATTGACAACTCATAAACAGCTGAACTACTGGAATGTATGCTCATAAAAGAATGAAGAAAAACAGGTTGTTTACCAGATTCAGATCTCTGTTCCCCCTCCATTACGTCCTCTTTCTTATTGACGGCAGTGTATATTGGTAAAGGATTTTGACCTTCAGCCACTGCTTCCTTCTGGTCAGACAGTTTGTAGGTTGTTTCCTGTTATTTCAGACACATATCAAATAAAATGAGTCAGTGTTCCACGTTTCAGTGAAACCTACTGAATTCAGTCTGAATACTGATGAATCCCAGAAAACTAAAAGTGCTCTTATAAGTGGTTGGAGAATGAAGTTACATATGAACCAATGAATGAGTCCAAGAGTCATTTCACAAACACAGATGATGCTGAACAACTTCTCACCTTCCCGAAGATGAGATGTTCGATGATCAGGCCCGACAGGTCACTGAATGACTGCATGTACCCAGCTTTCCTTTTCTCTTCCATTTGTTTCATATAATACTTAGTCTTCTCTTCAGAGAAGGCACTTGAGAGTTTCTTTGTCATCTGTACTTTTTCATCATTAATGAACTTCTCTAAGCTCTGCTTTGACCAGTTTGGGTCTCTGTACAGAGAAGACATAGTCCTGTAAACATGAGAAATAAGGTTAAGGTAAAGCAATCCCATTAGTCATTATATGTTAATATGTAAGATTTGGACATTCAACTAAATTTCTATCAAGTCTCAAGTCAAGCCACTTTTACACAGAGATTCCACAGCCAAGCCAAAGGAGTAACAGAGGTGAGACAGGCTGGACTTCTACACAGTGGACCTGCATTCCCCAGTCAAAGGGACGGTGATGAAGCACAGCGTATAGTGTGCATATGGAGACACTGGCATGGATTCTGTGGCAGCCATCCCAGGTGCCATGGCTACATGCCACGGGTCCTGTGGCTTCATCCCATGGGTGACAATGGCATGTAGCCGCAGAATCCATGCCCGTGCCTCCATATGCGCCCGCTGTTTCTCAGGCATGGGGGTCGCTGTCATCAAAACATCACCTTAGTTGCGGAACAAGAGGTGTTCCTTTTACATAGCATTCCAGAATCATGATTCCACCTTTATCACGGCTCTGTTTTTACCTCAAGAGGCGTTACAAAACCACGATAAAGGTGGGACCAAATGATCCACCATTTCGTTTACGCAGATGTTGTTCTGGAATAAAGGCAAAATATTCCCGTAACAGAAGCGCTGTGGAAAAGGGGCTAATGTCACTGTTGTCTGTGATAATGGCCTGTTTCCATATAGGGCACATGGTCCTTTAACTCCCTCCTGATTTCTTCAGTGTTTGTCTTCTTATTCTCCTCAGCAGTAACATGATCCTCAAACTTTTTCAGTTTTTTAAATCTTCAGAGTGTACCGCTAGTGGGATCTAAAGTATATATTTCACTCACCAGGTGGATCCAGAAACTCCAGTGATGTAACTGACAGTATCGAGGACTCCCATGTCCTGAAGCCCCTTTAAACCGCCGAGCAGACCTGTCATGGCCCTGGCTCCTCCTCCTGAAGCCACCACAGCTATAGTCGGGACCTGAACAAAGGTAAAACCCTGTTACGATACACGTTTCTTTAGGTGCAGCGCATTGTGGTTGACGGTTAGATCCAGCTCAGACTGAAGCGACAACATGAAACTGTCTATATCCTGTAGGTGAATGTTGATGAACAGACGCTGCCCCATTTGCACATCCATCATTCACGTCTCCTTTATCTGTAAAATAAGCCACTAATGACCTGAAAATGACAATTCACAGCCTGATTAGCCTCAGCATTATTGTCACAACTGGAGATCTCACTGAGAAAAAGGCCTCATCAACAAGAGCAGAGAAGCAAAGACCATACTTTAAAATGTTAATGGGTTATTAAACTACCTCATGTTTTTAACATGAATGTGTCTGAAACCATTCTAAACGGTGTTCTTTTAATGTGGTTACACCATTTATTTAACAAAGATATGAAACCACCTAACTTACAATTAATGAGTAACTTAAAAACACTAGAGCAACCGTGTCTTACCTTAGGGGTTCTGTTAATAAAATTAACATGATATTGTGAAAAAAGCTCCTCTAATTCTTTCTGTGACTTTTTTTTTTTTTTAACTATTTCCTTTGGACCATTATTCTGACTACACTGAAAATGCCAGTCATGCAAAGTACTAAAAATTGCCAGATGTATCAATATTAACTAACGGGGTGGGGCTTAGTGAAGGTACAACTCCACATCAGCTGGACACCACATTAAGTTATGAACCCTCAAAAATGTCTTTGTCCCATTAATCTCACCTGATCAGGTTTAAGTGGACACTTGAGGCCTAGAAGTTTCTGTAGAGATTGTGCCACCACAACTTTCCTCTTCTTCAGAAACTCTTTCTCTTCATGCGGAATATCAAACTCCATGCGAACATCGAGTTCTTCCTCCTCACTATATTTGAAAAGTAAACGGTGAACATATTTACAACATACAAATACATGAAGATGTGTGTCTTCCTGTGTAAGATACGTCTCACCGTTCATTTGTTTCCAGGTCTAGATCAACCATGTCCTGTGAAGGTAATTTAAGAATTTATTATATTTACTCCTGGTGAGTATAAACAGTACTAAACCTTTGCGTAAGAATTTGGTGAGAAAGGTTCAATATAAATAAAGCCGAGTTGCGGTATTTGCCAACAGTCCTACAAACTGAGGTCTTACCTTTCCAATTTTGAGGGAAACCTTCTCCTTCTGATTTCCAGAAAGTGGATCCAGCTGAATGGACGCCAACGTCTTAGTAACGTGAGTGTCTGATTCATCTCTCTTAGCCTGAAATGCACAGCAATAAAACACCATTTTACAAAACAGATAAATCCAAGAGTCCACGGTTTATATTTATTAAGACGTAAACCATGTAATTATTAAGATGTAACATATGTTGGAGAGGAAGGAATTTTATTTTATTACCAGGGATTTCACTGAATGCCACAACATAGCTCCAATGTATTTGACTAAAACCTGCAGAAACAATGATACAAAGTCAGTGAAAACTTATTCAAGAACACTAGGATGAAAAAATATTGCCTCATCATTCAAAAATGGGTGGGAATACAGAAACTAAAAAAGTCTTAATTTGCTCTTGAACAGAAATGTTCACCCAGTAGTTTGGTTCTTTCCACAACTTGTATCCAAGCCGTATCAGGGAAACCTGGGGAGGGGAAAATAAATCAAATAAATTTTACATAAATAAATAAATTAAATTAAATTAAATTAAATTAAATTAAATTAAATTAAATTAAATTAAATTAAATTAAATTCAGACAATAGTATGAAGTCAGTGGGTATGACTTAACATCCCAGACTGAACAACAAACCATTGAAACTAGTATTTCAAACTTAGAGTGTACAGGTGCGGCAGTAGTAGTGAGGCTGAAGGGCCATCTTTCAGATGTTTTTCATGTGTCCACACAAATTATATGGAATAAAAAGGTGGATTCCAAATCACATGACCTGCTCCACATGTCATTTCCTCCTGAAGAAAACACAAGACTCCAACGTATGTTTTTTCGTCTCTTTCTTAGTTATTGAATATAAAAAAAAGTGTGAGTCAAGTGTGTATTTATGACACTCTTATGTCAACAGTGTTACTACAATATCTTTATAAATAACTTTCTATTTTACTCAGTTGTATATATGATATTTAGAAGAATCTTTCTGTTAAAATGCCATGTGGTGTTATGGTTATGTTAATTTTAGGCCTGAAAATAGCAAAAATGTCAACTATGTTACCCTGTAAAGGCAACTAGAAAAATCCCTCAGTTGCCGTACTTTCCGGACTATAAGCCGCTACTTTTTTCTCACACTTTGAACCCTGCAACTTATACAACAATGTGGCTCAAGTATAGATTTTTACAGGCTAACGGCCTCCAGGGGGCACTATAGCAGGAAGCACAAAAGCAAGACAGACGCGTGGAAGAGGTGATGAAGAGGAGAAGTTTGAAGCTTAACAATCATTTTGTGTGTCATGCACAAACCCTCATCAAGGAAAACACACCAAGAAATGCATGTGATGCAGCTTTTAAGTTAAAACCAATTGATGTGTCTGTAAAGAAGCAAACAGAGCTGCTGCACAGAAGTGCCACTGAGAGTGACAACAGAAGAGAGACGAAGGAGTGTGACTGAGCCTTTGTGAGGATGTTCAACTCTGATACTGAAGAAGACGACTGCAGTGGTTTAATGAGCAGAAGGAAGATGAAGACAGAGATCAATGACTTTTGTGGGTTTTTGAACCAGCCGTGTTCCTGCTGTTTTACTGCCATGTTACAGGCACTGTTTGGAAAAAAGCAGTGAAGGGATGGAAATAAATATTTAAATAATCTGTCTGTTTACCATCTTTCTGTGTAAATATCTCATGTTACAACGTGGACACCTGCGGCTTATAGTCAGGTGCGGCTTATAGCCTGGAAAGTACAGTATATATTGACCCATGGATTTACCTGGCTTTACTCTGATACAAACAGACAAATAAATGTAAGGGGACAGTTATGAGGTGGAGGATGAAGGAGATGTGTCATTACCATCAAGGAAAAGCTCTGCAGTGAGGACACTGAACTGTTGCAGTTGGTCTGAGACATATTGAACAGAGGACGTTCTCTCTAGAATCCTCCATAAGACCACTGCCAGAACACAAATCCAACATCCCGGTGCATTTATTGTAATTCTTGGAGATTTCAACCATGACACCCTTCTATCTGGCTGGATTTACAGTTTAACTGTCCTACCAAGGAAAATAAGCCCCTTGAGCTGCTGTATCCTACACATAATGGAGGTTTACGGTGCTACTGCCACCACTGTGTCAACAGAACTGTTCAGTCCATGGGACAGACTGACCTAATGTCTTAGATTATTCTTAATACACTGAAAGAGACAAAGAAATGTTTACCACGACTGTGAGAGACATCCTCACTGGGGGTCCAAGGAAGCGGAGGAAAACCTGAAGATAAAGTAATAATTAATTAACAGGACTTAAATATGAAAATCTATGAAAATATAAAGAAAAATCAAATACAAAACACCAAGTGGAATCCCACTGGGAAACCTGTAACTGTAAAGTGTAAAATCAAACGTGGAGTGAGGAAACCAAAACCTGTCTGAATTTGTTCTTAAACGTGGAGATAAGGAGGAATGTTTACCACATATTTGAAACCGTTCCAAAAACCAGCTAGACTGTATTGTCCTCGAAACTGGGAAAACAAAACAGTAAAAAGTCACTACACAAGACTTTTCTTCCACAGTAAATGTGTATGTTTCACACAACTATACAAAAAAGAGAATCTATAACTGTGATATGTTCTCATGTGAAAGCTGTATTCATACAGGGAGTAAGGAAACCAAAACATGCCCTCATTTGCTCCCAAACATTAAATGAGAAACAAAAATGTTTACCAGATTTATGAGAAACCTCCACAAAGCGAGTGCAGGGCACATAAGCTGTAAATAAGACAATGGGACAAAGTCAATAATAAAGTAGGGTTAAGGGTTAGGGTAACCCCACCCCAAGAACTAGGCTTGATCAAAAATCAGTTAACAACGTCAAGAAGTTTCATAGGAATGAAATCAGTGTTTGCTTTCCAGTCAAACAACCTTCAGAACAGACCCTTCATTTATAGTCCATATTTATACCTGTACTGTGAAGTTCCTTTTACTGTTGAAAATTAGGAAATTTGACTTAATTACAGAGAATTTATTACTATTAAACCAATCACAACTTCCTCAGAGCCTTTTCAGCTTCATTTATTGGACTACAGAGTTTTTTGTTCGTTAACACCTTATCTGTAAGATCTATTAATAATGTAAATAGAAAGTCATTTGATAATGCAGTCGATCCATTTATATGAATTAGGAATAACTGCCGAAGAATTGAGCCTCAAGGGACAAATGTTAGACAAAAGCTTTACAACACTGATTCCTTTAACATTTATACACTAGGAGTAAAGTAACTGAAATGTGTAGGACGTAGAAAGAGAAGGAGGAATGTTTACCACACATTTGAGAAGAATCCAAACGGCAACTGGAATGAACAACTGGGAAAATAAGAACACTACAGTCAGTCTATCAATAACATGAAAGACAATCAACATACTGTACATGGCATCAAGTTTTAGAGGAATCATCTGAAATACTTGCACAACCCAACAAACAGGGGAGCATCACTGATCTAATGCTGTTAGCTTTAGTGAAACAGCAAATGGATGGAATTATAAGAGTGAAACCTGTGGTGTCTGGGAAGGAATCATCTAATTCTTACTGATTCAGTCATCACTCCAAACACAGTTAGGTAGCTAAGTTTACGGTTTGGTTTACGCCAATGCTAGGAGCAGACAGAATGCTGCTCCCTGCCTGAGTTGTCATTATTTCACTTGAACCATCGACCTCGTGCTTCACAGAAAAATCCAAGCAACATAATTTGATCTGAAACTATTATTTAAGGGCAGTTCTTCCAAACGGTCACATTATCTCCAATTTGGAAATATATAAATAACTTTTAATCCTGTAAAAGCTTTTTTTTTTTAACTTACATTCTGTTGCATCTTAAATTCCACACTATAAATACGCTAGTGTGTTCTTTAGAAACTGAGAGTTTTGTTAGAATTAGATTTTTTTTTTTTTTTTTTTTAAGTTGGATTTGCAATGTTTCATATTGCAACCCCGTTATTCTGTGCATTGCATCGTCAGATTCTTGATATTAATACCTTGTTTGGATTTGTCCCTAAACAATGACAAATAAAAGAGAAAGGTTTACCACGCCTCTGACCGTCCACTTCACAGGTCTGAGATACCAGCGCAGAACCTGAAAAAATACAAACATGTGATTGTCAGTATGTAGGACCAATAGGATGAGGAATTCTCTGGTTCCGGCAGCCATTGTTCTGCTGAATAATTCTTTGTAATGTTGGTGCTATTGTCTTTAATGGACTATTTATTGTATTTATTGTTGGTTTATTGTCCGTGTGATACTGCTGGCTGTAGAACAAACTGCCCCTCGGGGGAGAATAAAGTTTACCTTCACCTTCACCTTGAAAAAACTACATTTTCTTACAGACTTCCTAACCTCCTTAATTTTATTTCTAATGTGTGTTACACAGTCCTACATAAGTCAATCCCCATGGGCTCCTCAAACCTGATGATGGGATTCTTTACTCTGAAAATACAGTTTTTCAGGTTTAGACAGTTTCCGTGAACCCTATGTTTGGGATCTGTTTTGTAAAAGACTGGTTTATATTCATATGCACCTAGGTATGTAACGATTACCGGTATAACGATAAACTGCAGTAAAATTCCAGACAATTAGTATAACCATTTAAATTCTAATGATCATTTTAACTGTGTTTGATTACCGCACTTTGAAAACTCATGGTACTGCACATTTCCTGGACAAGCAGCAGCACTCCAGGCTCTATCTATCTATCTATCTATCTATCTATCTATCTATCTATCTATCTATCTATCTATCTATCTATCTATCTATCTATCTATCTATCTATCTATCTATCTATCTATCAAAAAGAAACTCAAACAACTGTAACTTGATCTGGAAAATGGTCAAACAGTGTCCATAAGGTTCCATCTTTAATGCACATTTGTATATTTGATTGTTTACATGTTAATGTTTTAATGTTTCTGCTAACAGAAAGTACATTGCGACTATTTAATTTTCTTTCTTTCTTTCTTTCTTTCTTTCTTTCTTTCTTTCTTTTTCAAAATACAAGTTCGTTAAATTATTTCAGAGTGCGTATTAGTACTTTTTGAACGTTTTCAGCACAATTTCAACAGTGTCGCGATACTAATGATAACCGTGATAATTTTGGTAACAATAACCGTGATATGAAATTTTCATATCGTTACATCCCTATATGCACCTGATGACCTGCAGCAGTTTAAATGTAGAAGCCATCCTGTAAGGTGGTTAGTTTGTGTGTGAGATGATAAGTGGAGGTGACACAGTTTTTTACATATGTATGTCAACCAAAGGAATGTGGGTAAAATCATTAGGTATGAAATCCAGTTCCAGATGATGGACTGGAAGGAGGCCAGGGGATTTTGGAGACCCAAGTCATCAGGTATAAAAGGACAAAGACAACAAAGATTCATGGAGAACTTTGCTGCGTGTCTCCCAGCGCTGTTTGAATAAAGACTGACCAACGGAAGATTAATGAGTCAGTGTCTTTTGTTTAGAATATCCAGAAGTCCATCCTATCACATCCAGTCCAGTGACTTTACAGATGGTGTCATTTTCAATGATACTTTTAACTGAGTTTGTGAGTGTGATTGTTCTCAGTCAGTGAATTATGATCTAAATGTTTAATATAAGCACATCCACATTAAATCATGCTGAAAAATATCCCATCGAAGGAATAAAGACTAAAAAAGGCAATAAATCATTACATCCAGAGGCCTTTTGCTCCATGTCCTTTAATTTTTGGAAAACAAAAATGACCTGAGGAGTTTAAACATGAATTCTCATTCGTAAACTCATGAGTCAACAGCAGGTGAACCACTATTGTTGTTTAAGAATCTAAGCTTTTCCTACCTCACAAAATGAGGAAATCAGACCGATATATTTTGTTAAAATTATCGGCAGGGGCAAAAAAGCCATAACTTGAAAATGGATGTGCAAAGATCCCCCAACACTCCTGTACTGGACACATGTTGTGAATGAAATTTATGACATAGAAAGGCCAACTTTCTCATTAAGACTCATTACTGACAAATGTAAAAAAAAATATTGGGAAAAATGGGATGTTTCTGTTAATCACAGAAATCCTTGAACCTGTATAATCTTATACTTAAGTACGTTTATTTTGACTTTTTTGCTTAATTTGTCCTGAGCTTGTCTGAATTTTATTCATCTAAAGGTTGAGCCTAGATGCTGTAACTGTTGTGGCCTGTTTTTGTTTATTTGTTTGTTCTGTATACTGTAAAATTTGTATATGAAAATAAAGCACATATATTGAGAAAAAAAAAAAAAATCTGCACTTTCCTTCCAACACTAACACCACAACTACTCAACCCCTCAGATTAAAAATGCTTAAGCATTATGTCTGACTGTCATTAACCTGATTTTAGAGTCGGTCTTGGGTTAAATGTCCATACAGACCTTCCTTAGACTCTTACGACGTTCTTGGACTTCCAGGTCTGTCTCCAAGTTTCTGTTGATGTAGAAACGCAGTTTTTGAGGTTCCTTTAAACGCAGTGTCTGAGACTCCTGATAGGATCCATTTATGTTCAGCAACTTGTCTTTAACATCTAGAGACAAAAAAAGAAAATGTGCAAGAGAATACTAAGAACATATTTAACTCCAAAAACACCTGAGATCATGTTAACAGCTTATAAACAGGACGTAATGTGACTAAACATCCAGTTCATTTAGATCATCTGAACCTGTCCCATCACTAACTATACAGTAATATATATTAATAATATATTACTACATAATTACTGTAGTAGTCACACAAAAATTCTGAGCATATTAAAATGATCTCAATAACCATGTTCACTCCAGTAAATGAACAGCAGAAACCATCATCATTCAGCTCATTTCAAGACGCCTGCACCCTGCTGGTGAAAAAGTGAAATACAACCTAGTTTTCTGACATAACACAATAACACATTCTATTGCACGGCCATATACAGTCACAGAAAAAAAAATTAGACCACCACTTGATTTCTTCAGTTCTTGCTCATTTTAATGCCTGGTCCAACTACAGATATATTTGTTTGGACAAATAATATAATATAATATAATATAATATAATATAATATAATATAATATAATATAATATAATACCAACTAAAATAGCTCATAGTAGTTTAATTTCAGAGCTGATATCTATCCATTTAACATGTTTTCTTGATAATAACCAAAATCACTTCAGTTCTTACATCAAAATCTATGCCATTGTACTGTCAAAAACAGTGTTTTTAGACATTCCATGTTTTCTTTTCTGTCTAAGCCAAAACATCAAATAACGACAACAATGACCAGACAAAAATGATTCACTATGTAAGAAACACAAAACAAGACAAATAGACGAAGACAGACACCTAATACTGACAAAAAAAAGGAAAATAAAGATGACAAAAAACAGATAAATTATTGAAATGATAAATGACCAAAAAAAAAAACAGTAACCTGTAGAAAAATTACAAAAGACAGAACAATGAAAAACAAACTGTTATCATTTACTACCCAAATACAAACGTTATGAATAAAACATTAAAAATGACAAAAATGAAAGAAAAAAAACATAGATAATGGAGCTGTGTCACATGACAAATGTCACAAAGTGTTCAAGTTAGTTTTTAATACGTTTTTAAAGGCTGTGATTTTTTAAATTCAACTACAGCAGAACAACAGTAGTTAAAATCATAGCTGTACATCAGTGGTAAAAGCAACAGAAAGAACAGATCCAGAGACTAAAAAAACAAAACGACGGTCACTTACTCCTTCTTTGAAGCGGCTTCTCAAGGTTAACATCCAAATCAGCGAGTGGAGCAGCCTGGACGACACAGAATAAAGGCTTGAATTCATTCATTTCTCATATCAACCCAAAACAGTGACATAGACAAATTAAATAAGGTAAGGACTAATGGACATTGTCATTGTCATGAGACGTAAAAGACAATTGAATAAAAGATTAAAACACTCATTCATTAAAAGCCCCAGATCAGATTCACACATGAAAAACTAAAAATAAGACCTTTATTCTCTTTCAAGGCTCTGCTGGATCCTGTTTATAGTGTTGAGTGTTTCACTCTGAATGAAGGTAGAGCTGATGTCAGACTGGACCCTGACTCTGATCCAGGTCCATGTGAACCACATGAACCTCATACAGCTCAAGACTTACCACAACAATCCCATTGGAGTGGTATCCAACGACTCCAGCTTCATCTCTGCCAAAAAACAACAACAATCAGACAATGATGAGGCTGAAAGCTCACTTCTGTAAATATTTCATCACTAATATTATTGTATAGCTACAGTTAATACTGTCAGTGTGAAGTAAAAGTTCATTTACTCATCAGACCATTCGATGTCCATCAGCAGTTTGGATTTTTTCTGTCATTTAAAAATAAGAGAGAAATGCATTTATAATTTACAATAAGGAATAAACTAATAAAGGTGCGACACTCACAGGTAACAATTGTGACTGTTGTATAAAAAGGCACATGCCAGTGGGTGGGATTACATTAAGCAGCAAATGGACGATTAAACCTTAACGATGTGTTGGAAAGAGCAAACTGGGCAACATGAGGATGTGGGTGACTTTGAAAGGGTCTGATTGTGATGGTGACCAGGTCAGAACACAACACAGGTCTGGACGGTTCCTGGTCTGCACCGACCTAAACTGGTCAAAGGAAGAACTGGACCTGAACCAAGCTGAGCCTGAAGGGCAGGGTCAGATGATCAGCCTGGGTTTATTTAGAGTACAGCTACAGTATAATGTTTACGTCTTCTACTCATTTAATGTTATGTGTGGTCGTCTTTGTACCTCTGCACCAGGTTTGGACATCGGGTTCCCCGTGAAGTGACTGTCGAGCCAGATTGTGCACAGCAGGATGGTCCTCAGGAAACTCACAGCGTACATTTGGATTTCCAGAACATGCTGTGGATACAGAAGAAAAACGCACTGTTTTTGACTTTTACAACGACACAAATTCAACTTTATTTCCAAGGACAGATGATGTCACTCATTTGCCATCTAGCTGTTCATTCCAATCATTGAAAACGAGGTGGGCGTTGTGGCCCAAATGTCATGTCACAACAAGTTTTAAAATCACAGTTATGTTCTTGAATTAGAACTCAAATCAGACACTAAAAAGACAAAAACACAATTTCACAGGGAGTTGCTGGTATTAGACAAACCAGAGGCGCTCATGGAGAGGGCATGAACAATGGAAAAAAGACAAAAATCCAGGCACTCGGTTAAAAAAAAATCACTTTTCCAACCAAGTGAGTGGCTGGATTTTTGTCTTTTTCAGATCAGATACTGTCGGGTACAGACACGGTGTTCATCAGCCTCCTGACTCTTTTCTGACTGTGATCAATCATGACAGCGGTCGATCACCCATTTTTAACAGCATTAAATAAACTGAACAGAAAATTTATTTTGGGACAAAATTTATTAGATATGGACTTCGAGTAGTTTGGACAAAGTCAATGAATAACATGGAGGGGGTAGGAGTTATGAGCGATGGTGCCACCATCCACCATGAGGGGGGGTTGAGACACTTTGACTTAATGCAGTATTTAAGCGTCATCACTAGGGGTGTGCGAAAATATCGGTTCGGCAATATATCGTGATATTTCCTTTCACAATACTGTATCGATATTAAAAAGTACTGCATCGATATTTTTAGGTATTTATTCAAATGCAGATATTGTGGAGGTTCATTTTAGTTTTTCTTTTTTGTTTATATTTTATTTATTATTATTTAACACTCTTTTATTAAATAATGTTAGTTCCTTTGTTGGGACTGAACTAAAATAATGTTCTGATGTTAGTTCTGAGCTAACAGAATCTGAACATTTGAACAGGATCTTAAACTGTAATGTCTGTAAAACAGAATTTCAGTTTGAACACAGGAACATTTTGTGATATAACATTAGATCCTGTTGGGATCAAATAAAAATGTGTTTAGTATTTGAGCAGATTTCTGCTGTAATTCAATTCTTCAAGGAAATAATAATTTAAAAAAAGATACAAACAAAAAACTACCGTTTTTACAGTATCATGATATATTGTGAAATATCGTATTGTGATCCTAGTATGGTGATTTGTATTGTATCTCCACATTCTTGCCGATACGCAGCCCTAGTCATCACTGTGTCCGTCTCATACACTCTGATTTACACACATCTGAAATGATTCAAAGGCCCCTGAACCTGAAGGAATATAAATGCTAATGAAAACCAAGACAAAAACTAAAATTAGCAGTGACAAAAACATTTCAGGTTAGTAAAAACAGCTTTACATAAATACACATCCTGCAGTGAACAGTAGAGTGTAAACTGATATAAAACAGAAGTGCAGGGGTGATTCCCAGGACTGAAGGAGTGGAAACAGCCGTTACCTCATACCGGCCTTCGCTCAGGTGGTCGTGATATTGAGTGACTTACTTTGACGTTGTCTGGGAGCCTGTAGGTCACCTCTTCATTCCACACAGGGTTTTTAAAGTTGTACACAGTCTTTGTGCGGAAGGTTTTTGTTGACGCTGTAGGCAGAGACACGGTGACGAAGCAGCCACGATAAACTGGGAGAGAAAAGAGAGTGTTTTATTAATCCATACACTGACTCAGCCTTTCTCTTTAGACTAGATAACGCCTCAGCGTGTGTTCTGATGTTAAACAGGCTACAACATTCACAGGGACAGAATCTGAAGCTTTAATAAAAGAAGCTGCTGATGGGCAAAGTCAAGAGAAGGATAACATCTGGTCAAAAAATCTAATTACAATAATCTACACAAAACAGTTTTGGGTAGGTAATTAGATTTTCAGGAAAATGTATTTTGAAATGAGAAAAAATTTGTGCAAAAAAACGTGAGGAGTTTTATGAGTGTGAATGTTTGTAAAGTGACCCAATTTAGTGCCGTCATTCTGGGTCATAAACAAACTAAATTTATTCCAAATACATTAATATTTGACGCTTATATTATTAATGTCATCCTACTATATAATACGTGTTTCTGTGTCCCAGTGATGTTGCAGCACAGGAGGACGTTTGTACGGGTTTTCCTCAGCCTTCACAGGCCCGATCGCCGCCAAACTCACCAAATGAATCCAAACATTACCTGACTGTCTACTAGGCACAGTTTTATGTCCGTATTCAAATGTTGTGAGGTATGCTGGGAGATTTTAGCCTCTCTCTACTTTGAATTCTTTATCCCTGATACCATACTCCATTTTCGGAAGTGGTTCTGCTGCCGTTCATGAAATTTCTACTGCTAGCAGACGACGCTACAACATGAAGGCTGCAGTTCACTATCGCTGCATGAATTTAATCATGCTTGACAGGACAAACAAATACATGCTCTTCCCTTCATGCCTCACATGCTGGGTCAAATTATTACCTGCACAATGCATGATTAAAAGGTAGTTTACAAATGGATAGTGGTGGCAGACAAGTTCTACTTATCATGCTATCTGCAATGGCACCACGGGTACAATGCCGCTAGTATTCTAAACACACAGTGTTTAAAATTAATAAATGCATATATCTGTGCAAAATACATTTGAATATAATGTTAATATTATTTGTATGTTGTAAATATTGAAAAAAAAGAAAAGTATATAACATTGATAATTGAAATTAAGAAATGTTTAATTTGATATTTACTTTAGTTGTCCATCTGTGATGTTGACACTTGTCTAAACTCTTCCTATTTAGGTTTGATCACATATTTTTTTCCTCTAACCAATTATTCAGTTGTAAAATAGAGGGTTTAAGGTTTACACTGAATACATTTGAGGATGAAAATGTCAGAGGAACTTCACTTTGGAGAACTTTGTATTTCTTGCAAAAAAAAAAAAAAAAAAAAAACATAATTTTTGGCCATCATGACGCAGTAGTTTTTGATATTTGTCATGTAAAAATATTTGGAACTAAATTTTTCCCTTTGAGTCTTTCTAAGATGGCATTTAGACCTTTACAATCATGTGGAATATTGGTCTTAAACTTGTCTGGTTCAAAAGTTTTGAATCATAAAGTAGTGGACGGTCCATCTTTGACACCAGTGCTGTCAGAATCATCTCTACTATCCAACACAAAGCACAAACCCTGGCCAATGACGAATGGATGCATGTTCAGAACAGCTGGTTGTACAGTTCAAACACCTGGATGAGTCCAGTCTGTGTGTGGGTAACAGATAAATACAGTGTCTGTTCAAATGAACTGAGGTACGATGCACTCACTCAAGTTGCTGAAATGCCGTTGATTTTCCGCACGCAATATTTTGACAGTCAGCGTCTTGTAGGAAACAGATTCCACCTGTTGAATGAACAAATAGGACATTCAACAGTCGAGTCCAGGCCACTTCCTCCGTGTTCTTCACATTCCTGAGATGTTTATTATCTTCACATCAGTTTTCAAAAACTGAACACAGAACGTGAACTCATCTGAATCTCAATGTCAAGTCATATCAGCTTGATTTCATTTTCCTCCAGTGTTAATGCTTCCTCGTGACCATGATAATGTCTGTACAATGTGTGTCAACGAGTTTGGAAATGGTATTGACCTTTTTCAGCTTCTATAAATCAAGGCTTAAAATTTGAAAAACAGGAACACACAAGGACAAACTCAACTGAAACCATTAAATTCATCTAGATGAAACTACCACAAAATAAACTGAAATGAAAAACTTAAATCTATAAATATTGAAATTCAAGAAGTTTAGTCATATACACAGCAGAAACAGTGATTTCTTTGATATTACTTGCAATGAAATTCTTTGCAAATTCCTCACAACTGAAACTATTAGACTAAATAAAAGAATAAACTTAACTATGCATAAAAAATAAATCAAGTACTACGTACAAAAGGTCTCCCTTTTTGTAATCAATATAATATTCTATTATTTGTGTAATGACAAAATGTTGGCGTTAAAATATCTGGTCCTGAACGACTTTTAACTTTAATCAACTATTCTGTTCAATTATGCTCCATTTGAAACATGTCAATCCTGTTTTATTTACATTCTTTAAATGAATAAAAACTCACCAAGTGACGATCTCCTCCACTGTCCCTAAAAGAACAAGGAAACATACATGTGAAATTTGTAGGAAAAGCAAAGACAGGCTTTAAGTTATTCTATAAAAACACTTTTTGAAATAACACATTTGACTTTAATTTCATTATAAACAGTTGGACTTCAATACGTCCCAGATTTCCACAAACTAAACAATAAAATGTTACTCTTTGATGAGAAAGTATGAAAATGTCACGTTCCTCTACATCACAGGTGTCAAACATGCGGCCCGGGGGCCAAATCCGGCCCGCCAAAAGGTCTAGTCCGGCTCTTGGGATGAATTTGTGAAATGCAAAAATTACACTAAGATATTAACAATCCTTTTAGTTCAGGTTCCACATTCAGACCAGTTCAATCTGAAGTGGGCAGAACCAGTAAAATACAATCATAATAACATATAAGTAATGAAAACTCCAAATTTTTCTCTTTGTGAATGTAAATATTTTCATGCATTTACACAAAAAACAAAGTATAATTTCGCAAAAAATGTAAATAACCTGAGCAAATATGAACAACCTGAAATTTCTTAAAAGAAGTAACTGTAATTTTAACGAGATTCTGTCTGTTATTAAATGTTTTGTGTATTTGTAGACCCACTGTGATCTGTAAGTTATAATGTTCATGTGTAAATGATAAACTGAAGCAGAATATTGTTCAAACTAGAAGCACTCGGAGAGCGCAGACCTCCGCCAAGGCTGATCAGTGGCCCCCCCCCCATGGGCCCTCCCACACCAAGGAGGTTGTGTTTTTGCCAGGGTTTGTTTGTCTGTCTGTCTGTCTGTCTGTCTGTCTGTCTGTCTGTCTGTTTGTCTGTCCGTTAGTGTGCAACATAACTCAAAAAGTTATGGACAGATTTTGATGAAATTTTCTGGTCTGCGCCCCCCCCGTGGGCCCCACCACCCCCGATCACCACCAAAATTTAATCATTTCTTCCTTATCCCATTTCCAACAAACCCTGAAAATTTCATCAAAATCTGTCCATAACTTTTTGAGTTATGTTGCACACTAACGGACAGACAAACAAACAGACAGACAAACAAACCCTGGCAAAAACATAACCTCCATGGCGGAGGTAATTACACTTATTTTTTCAGTTTGTTCATGTTATTCACATCTTTTGAAAAGATAGTTTGTAGATGTAAACCTTTTCATAATGTAAATTTACTTTTTTCGCTCTAAAACACATAGAAAAGTTTGGAGTTGACATTATTTCTATATTATTATGTTATTATTTTACTGGTTCGGCCCACTTCAGATCAAATTTAGCTGAATGTGGCCCCTGAACTAAAACGAGTTTGACACCCCTGCTCTACATGATCACATAACTGAACTGTTGTTTACGGTGTTGAAATGATGTGGTTTTTTCCTCCATCAGAAATGTCCTAAAAACACGCTGCGCAGCACCAACCACTGTCATTCTAAACCTACACCGTTCAGACCCAGGTTTCACTGCAGAGTCACTTCCTGCTCCAGTGTCACGTGGTTTCTCGTCGCCCTACCTCATTAGTATCAACAGATCCTGGAACTGAACAGATTCTTTCTCCTCAGAATCAGTCAAGCAAAACCTGGGCCCATTTTCCATAAGCCACACATCCTCTGAACTTTATGACATTAAATGACATTTTTGAGATGCACGAATCAGGGGAAAGTGGACTTGAAACCTGTTTCTGTCTGAGCAGTGAACGCTTGTAAGATCTCACATCACATCTGACGGAGGTGAAAAAGAATCAGTGATAAATATAAAATAAAATACAGCTATTTACAGATAAAAACATGATATTTTATTATTTCTGTCGAGACCTTATGAATCTGCTTTATTTACCTACAAAACGTTGAACCACTCCCATCACGCCCACTTGGATTAGATCAGGGTGTCCAATCCTGGTCTTCGAGGGCTGGTATCCTGCATGTTTTCCATATTTCCCTCTTCCAACACACCTGATTCAAATGATCATCCTATCATCAAGTGCTGCAGAAGCCTGATAATGACCGTCAGGTGTGCTGGAAGAGGGAAACATCTAAAACATGCAGGATACTGGCCCTCGAGGACCAGGATTGGACAGCCCTGGATCAGATAGATGATTAGACTGACTGACCCCACAACGGGAAATGCAATGTTCATAGCAGCAACAAAATAAAGTGCAAGAAAAAAATGTGTATGCACAGAGAGACCGAATGAAGAGAAAATCATATTCTTAGTAAATGGAGGATCTCTGGCTGAGCTCAACACCGTTCAACACTCAGATATGAGCTCGGTTTTCAATTAAACATTTTCCAAACAGCAACGGCGCTGTTTCATTCATCAAAGATCGGTCACAGAGGCTTTGTACTTCCCATCAACACCAGAACAAACAAGAGCAAACATGACGACTGAAAAGCATGTACATATATGTGAGGATGAGTAGAGGAGAGAGAGAAAGTGATTAACAGGAGGCAGAGCTGTGTGGAGACTGAGGCGGAGTCTGCTAAACCACTTCCAGAGAAGAGACAGAAAGCCAGATACACTCAGGAAATGCCTATAAGTAAATGACAAAAATATAAGTTCATGAAAATTGAAAGTGAATTGATTTTAGCCGTGAGTAAAGATGTCACATGTTTATCTCATCTGATCAGTTGTTTTTTTTTTTGTTTTTTTTTTACCTCAAATCAATGGCAGATCAATCGGACAAACTTTGGGAAATGTGTTACACCTTCAAGTTATTAAATGATGCCTCATTTGCACATAACAGTGCAAGAGAAAATGACTGTAAAGTAAAGTAACCAAACAACGTGCAGTTAGACGTGTGTGCATTACCTCTCCGGCTGAGCATTATCCATCCTCCCTGATACCAGGTTGTGATTCGTGACAGAAATACTTTACTTTCAGCAGAAACTGATATCCAGAACAGAATCCTCTTCAGTGACTCTGGTCCCGTTGTAAGGTGTGAACTCTGTCTCTATAAAGGTGCATAATATAACAATGCCAGTGGGCGGTTCCAAGGGTGAATTCAGGGCAGGAAGAGGCAATCTGTGCCAATAAACAAGCATCAACAGAAAACTGCTGGAGGATGTGAGGCTTCAGATTTCAATACATGTACTGTACAGGCTCACAGATCATTTAGAAACTGGTGTGAAACAGACTGTGGTAAAAGTACTGATTCTCTACTGCAGTAAAGGTGACCTGGTCCAGGCTCTGAAATGTCCCAAAAGCATAAAAACAAAAAGGTAAACGTTCAGAGGACATTTGTAGTCTGTCTGTGTGCAAAGTGAACTGAACCACACATCTCATAAAAATACACAAAATAATAAACCTTAACCTGTAAAGTACCAAATATATGTTTGTGGCAGCTTCCAAAAGAATTACTTTGCATTTGAGTGTTCCAGTGATTTGCCATCATTTATTATAATATTGTCCACTGTATTTAGCATTTTTTATTGAAAATCATGTATTTTCCTATGTTTAATTCACTGACCATGCAGGTGTTAAAGCTCAAGGTAAATTCAAAGGTTATTATATCAAAAGAGAGAAAACTGAACATAAACCCAGTGTGTCCATCCACTGTTATTGATCCAACTCCATGGGTTTTACTGGTGAATCAGTGTTGGAGAAGATGACAGTGTTTCCACGGTAACTATGATGGGCAATATCTGATGACCATGAAAAGATGAAGAACTGTGTTTTAAACCAATTATTTAAATGCACAGGATTAGTGCATTTAGAATAAAATATGAGCCTCCTCCCCCTCACATCTATTTGTTGTGTTATGTCTCTGTGACATATACATATATATATATATATATATATATATATATATATATATATATTAGGCCTGTAATGGTACACAAAATTTTCGGTTCGGTACGTTTTCGGTTTTGAAAGCCACGGTTTGGTTTTTTTCGGTTCTGTACGGGAAGAAAGAAAACCCCTCAAAATGTCTTTCATACGTTTAGGAATTTTTGAACATTTTTCCCCCAATTTTTGGACACAGTAGAATATAGAAAAACAAGAATAATATAATTCTGCTGCTATAAATCAAATAGAGAATAAAATAAATTATTAATATTACTAAATGTATTTTAAACATTAGTATTGCACTTTCACCTGACAGGTAGTTTTGAACAAACAAGAAAAATCTAATCACAGTTCTGTCAGTTCACATTCTGCAGAAAAATATCAACAAAAAAATTCTGCATGAAGTGCAACATTAACAGGAGGGTAAACTGGTATTCTGTTTGAACAAACTGAAGAGCACCATTGACAACAAACTTAACTAAATTATTTATTTTAGGACAGCCAGCAAACTGTTTAGGACACTGTGTACTTGTGTGTGTGTGTGTGTGTGTGTGTGTGTGTGTGTGTGTGTGTGTGTGTGTGTGTGTGTGCGCGCACGTGTGTGTGTGCGCACGTGTGCGCGTGCAAGCTGCGCTTTGTCCGGAGGATGGTTTGTTTGTTGTTTTTTTGTTTTGGTATTTTTTTTGGTCGGAGCTGGGGGGGGGGGGGGGGGTCCGATCCATAACTAACGTAATTAACACTGGCATGAAACGAAAGTTAAACTTTATTTTTATATATTTTCAATGGCCAACTCCGAGTTCTGTTCCTCTGTTATACAGCGTGCATGAGAGAGACAGACAGACAGAGCTAGTGTCAGTGTTTTAGAACTAGTGTAGTTCCTAGGGGCCAAACAACGTTCGTCTTATCACCGTCTCTTTCCTCGTTGTTGTCTTTCACTGGGACCTGAACTGATCCAAACTGGACTGGACTGATGGTGGAGGGTCTTCAGTCTCTTCCTTCCAGGTTCACATCATATTTGTTTGGGGTTTTTTTACCTTATATCAGCTGCTATTTCATATTTCGGGTCAATATGTGCGTCCTTCAATATGTCCATGTGAAACTTGCACGGATTTAAAGTTCTGCATCAAACAATGTCTTTCGTTCCTTTTTCTTTTTCTCAACATACTGTGCCGTTTCAGTACAGGTGTGTACCGAAACGCTTCGGTTCGGTATGTGTACAGTTACAGGCCTGATATGTTTGTATATCTATAGATCGCTGGTCCTCAACCCTGGTCCTCGAGAGCCACTATCCTACATGTTTTAGATGTCACCGTCTTCCAGCACAGCTGACAGTCATTCTCAGGCTTCTGCAGTGTGTGATGATAGGCTCATCGTTTGAATCAGGTGTGTTGGAAGAGGGATTCATCTAAAACATGCAGGATAGTAGATCTGAGGACCAGGGATACAGATATGCATTTGAAGTGGATGACTGCGTGAATAAAAATGACTAAGGTTTGTAGAAATGACTTTATGTGCAAAATAAAACATAAAAATAGCTGTGTTTTAAACAGGAATACACAAACTATGAACATGAACTATGAACTGAAGTAAGGATTTTGTGAGGATATTTACAAGCATGAATTGGACCAAAAGTAAGAAATGATAAAATAATGCTGCAAATGAATTAAATGAAGCAATGAAATGATCACTGTTTAGTGTAGAACACAGCATGTAGGCATATTTGAGTGTTTTTTGATGCTGTTTTCTGATGCTGTTTTCACTCCCCTTCCTAGGTCTTCATCCATCTCACAGATACATAATGTCCAAGAGCATCCTGGGTCAAGCCTCCCTGTAAAGCAACGACTGCCCTCAAAGTAAATGTGTTTCCTTAGAGCACCAGAGTGGAGGGAAATTCACTCAAAGGGAATTGTGTCTGCAGCTCTAAACCATCATCAGAACAGACTGTTGAGTCAGTTTTCTGTCAGAAGGTCTTGTATACATGCATTTGTGTTTGACTCCAGTAGTGATAGAAAAACTGGAGTCCAGTGTCTTTAATGCTCCCACTATGAGGTGCACTGGATTTGAACAACCGCAATGACAAAATGAGATCTTTGTCACCTAATTCCTAATCATTTCTCTCTTGTTTTGCTTTGTGTAGTGTGGCCAAATTAGGTTGATGGCTTGGTTCGGATCTCCAAAGTCCATCAGCTTCTTTGCCTGTGATGCCTGCCGTCCATGGGCTTCCATCCTGCCTTCACATAGTTCTGTGTTCATCTGCACAAGCATATTTCCAGACATGAAAGGCTTTGAACAGCCAGTGTGCAGGGAGTCACCAGCATTGTTGATGCAACATTTGAACACCACTGGGCTGTTAATTGCTGGCTCTATCTCACATGTTATGTCAAGATGATCATGGCGCTCTTTACAGTAGCTCCTGACTTCAGTGTAATTGTGATTGATGGATAGACTGTAGAGAATAAAATAAGGTAAATAATGTAAAGAGATACTGTTTGAAGAAGGCCCTGCATGTGTCTTTTAATGGAAGAAGGCCCTGCTGATGATTCTGCAGGCACAAGCTTTTGTAAACAATTGTGAAAAGAGGATTCTCTGCTGGCTGTGGTATGAAGTTCCTTGACCCGGCTGCTGACCCTGCAAACCATGTTGGCCATGGTAGGCCTGGTTGGTGCTGGCTTAATAATTTCTGGGCAGTATGCCCAGACCATCTAGTGACACATTCGGCACAGCTGCGCTACTTAATTAAAAGAAGAACCAAAACAACTGATAAGAAGAACCAAAACAACTGATAAGAAGACCAAAAATGACCTTGAGTGTGTAGGCAGCAAGTAGGGTAAATGGCACAGATGTGCCTGACCAAAGATGGTTTTAAAGGGGAAGCTTCCGGGGGTAATAGAAACCGAGGGATGGTTTCTGCCAGTGGAAAAGTACCCCGAATCTTCTAGAATGCTGGAAAAAAGGGATTTTGGGAGGAGCAACCCGGGGTTTTGCGGGAAATCACGCCCCGAGCCCCGAAACAAGGTATAAATGATAGGGGATTTTCGGCTACCCTTCAGACCATTCCCGGGTGTGTCTCCGTGTGTTTTTCCTTGCTTTTGCAAATAAACACATGTATGGCTCTGAAGACAGACTGGTTCGGCTCATCATTGTCTCTGAAGATGTTCTTTCCTGATCACCACTTAGACAGAATTCTGCAATTTAAATTAGGCGGGGAAAAAGGCGCAGACCTACAATCAAGTCTCGTCAAGACCTGGGCTCTTTTATAAATAAATGTGCAAGGACTTTTGACTGCTTTCCAAATCTGTTCATTTATTACATGAGTCCAGGTGCCAGGCTTCAAATGGTATATTGGGGGGGTTTTTTTGTTTTAGAAAATTTGTCGTACTCAGCCTTTTCTGGAATAAATTCTCTCCATTTGTCAAAAGGGTTACTTTAATACATGAGCAATATTTTGTGAGCAATTTTTGAGTCAATATTCTGCTATCTTAGTTTTAAAACATTTCATTTACATTGGCCAGAAATCAGATTTGGCAGAGGGTTGTAAATCCTATGCTGAGAAGCTCAAACTTGTTAAAACATGCAACATTAGATGTGAAATTCCTGCACCACTAACTTTTTTCCACAGGTGTACTTCAGGTTCAAACCTGTCCACCCCCCACTAGTGGTAAAATTGTGAAGTCTCATGATGCTCCATTTACGTAAATCGGGAACCAAACTACTGAACAAAACACTTACTTTGCGTTGCTTTTTTATTGAAATTTCAAACATTCCTGACAGGACAACTTTACCAGGTAAACAAGGAAGAGGCATCGAAAGGTTATGATCAGGTAAGACCATCGTGACAGCTGTGATTAACAGAGTAAGAACAATGTGGAATCCAGTGCAAATGTACCTCCTGTAAAAATACATTAAAGACCATTTCGGGTGAATTTGTAGCGTTGGGGGGGGGGGGGGGGGGGTTGCATAACGTCATTGGCTGAAAATAAATGTAATATCTATAAAACCATAACAGTGCAAACAAAACTTTAAACAGTACTAACTAGCACAAACAAACGCAAACATTTCCACTCAATTTAGAGGAAGTGGGGGGCTGTGTGACATCATCGGCTGAAAATAAATATAATATCTACAAAACCATAATAGCACAAACGACAATTTTAATTGCACAAACCAGCACTAACGAAGCACAAACAAACGCCACCATTTCGGTTCAATTTGGAGTAAGTGGGGGGCTGGCTGATCTCTGAATAACCTATAAAAGAATTGTTAATAACTCAATAACTATAATAGCACAAACACAAATTTTAACGGCACTAACCAGCACTAACGACGCACAAACAAACGCAAACATTTCCGCTCAATTTAGAGGAAGTGGGGGGCTTCGTGACGTCATCGGCTGAAAATAAATCTTGCAATATCTATAAAACCATAATAGCACAAACGACAATTTCAATTTCACAAACCAGCACTAACGAAGCACAAACAAACGCCACCATTTCGGTTAATTTTGGAGCAAGTGGGGGGCTGGCTGACCTCAGAATGACCTATAAAAGAATTGTTAATAACTCAATAACTATAATAGCACAAACAAAAATTTTAACTACACAAACCAGCACTAACAAAGCACAAACAAATGAGAATATTTATCCAGAGATTTTCAGTGGGTGGGGGGCCAACTTCACGCAGGTCACATTAAACATACACTTGAACTCCAATTACTTAAGTCTTGGTTGCCTACAGTGTCACCTACTGACAACACAATGATTCTGACTTTACTCATTAAAAACCAGTTCAGCACATACTTGACATTATTGTTACTATCATAACTTCCAAATTAAATTGGCTTTGCTAACTTTATTAAGTTAAGAATTCTGTTCTGCTCTTCAGACATTTTTCTCTACTACATTATTTTAACAGAAAACAGTATTTCAGCACATGAATAGTCACAACAATAATCACACGCCATTAAACACACTAAAATAACCATTTATTGACAACACACTGAATGAATTAATTTATCATTGCACACATACAATGAAATTGGATTGAGTGTCATCAGTGCAAACGAGACCAGAATATTTCTATAAACCAAACCCAAGACCGAAACCAGAGAACTGAGCGGCTGCCTCTGCGCCGCCATGTTGTCATCCTGTTCACGCTGAACCTGAACTCCAAACTGAACCGAAGCGGACTCTTTAAAGACCATTACACACCTAACATTCTAGTGTTCATAAGGTATTCCCTCTCACTTCCGCCGGCAGGTATTTGTGCTGCGGCTGCGGTGAGGGTCCGCTCAACACCGGAGGATGTACCAGACCTGCCCCGGTCACCTGAAGCTGTTTGTGCTATGATACCCACTGTAACAAAGGCTCAGCCCTTCACTAGAAGTCACGCGAGATTACGTGTGTGATCTCACGTTGTTTCGTTATTTCCTGTTCCGACTACTGTGAAGCACATGTTGTATCGTAAAGTACAAGCTCCCTTTCCATGTTCGTCTTCGCCAGCGTTATAGGTTCCTAGTTAATGAACAAAAAGTAAGTACATGCTGTTCTGTGTTCCTTACATACGGTTAATGTAGGTAATTTCTCTGTATGATTACATTAGCCACGTTAGCATGTTAGCTTAGGGCCGCGGCCCGGTCACGGTCCTCAAGACGCATAGTTTAGAACTCATTAGTGAGCGTTTACATATTAGCAAGTTATCTGTGTTGTGGGGTGTATTATTCGTTGTTGTGTCAGTGCGGGCGTTGGATATGGGGTAATGGATTGCGTGTGTATTGTGATCGCCACGTTTGTTTATTAACGCCGCTAGATGGAGCCATTGGATAATTTATCTTGGATGGGTTATGGGTTCAGTTTACCTGCAATATGTATGCCATGAAACACACTCAGGTTGTTGAATGTATGTGTGTTTGTTTGTTTATAATGATTGATTACTGTGGAAGGTTGAATTTAATGCCTTTATCTATTTGTTTTTTGTTTCAGACTGACTGATGATTGATTGTTTAAGTTGCATGTATATGCAGTTTCATCTGTATGAGAGAAAATCAAGTAAAAGCTGCTAGAAGACATATTGAAGTCTGGTCTCTTCACCTTCACCTGCGTTCTGGCAGACGCACCATCTTGTTTCCAGTTTAGCCTAAACGAATTAGCTCTAATTAGTTCCTCCCCAACACCCACTGTCCTCACAGCTAGCATAGCCAATGGTCAGGTTAGCACAGTCCGCTAACTACACAATGTCCACAACCACCTGTTTTGTCCTGACACACGTTAAAATTAATTTGTATTCATGTTCAGTCCAAAGCACTGTGGTTTGTGAAAGTCCACACAGACTTCCATACAGTTTAGTCACTCCAAACTGTCTGTTTCCATTGCTTCAGTCGGCCGTTTTCAGCTCCTTCCGTCCTATATTAACCACTTCCCACTCAGCTCTCAGCCAATCAGAACACAGAATCACTGATTGGGTGTCATGACGCACAATCATTGTCCGTCTGCCATATTGGAGAGGTTAAGGCAGAGCCCTGTGTAGAAGAAAGTTACAACATGCTGTAATGTCGCCTCTCCAGTTATCAGGTGGTTCATGTAAGTCTGAATAGTTCCAAAGGAACTGAGCGCTGTCATGTTCTTCTATGGAACAAACAGCAGTGAACATGGGAAATATCCAGATAAACCACACCCAACCGCTGTGTCACTACTGTATGTACTGTTGTGTGTGTTCTACGTCTGAGTAGTGGGGTTGACCACTGAAAGGACTGACTTTATTACTGTGAAAACTTCAATTTTGGGGGTAAAGGTTGGTATTAGCTTGGGTAGGCTACTTACGTGAGTGGTGCTAACTTGTACTGAACTTGACTGGTACTGAGATGGACAATTGACCATTTTAAGTTTTCCTATTCTAGGACTGTGGTCCAATCAGAAAACAGTGTTTATCTGTGAACACAGTGTGACTGCCAAGCTCTGATAACACACACAATAAGGCATTAACCACAGGATAGCAGACACGCTAACTTAGCATGATAGCATTAGCACGGACACTAAACTCATTAAAAAATCAACAGTAGCAAACTCAAAACTCAACAGAATTCTTGTAGGATGAGTCGGATCTTTCAAACGCCAAGTGACAGAAGTTCCTCCTCCTTTAACTCATGAATAATAACTTTAATCAACTTTTATTGGCAGAGCTCAGCTCTACAGCAACTCTCCTCCTAATGATCACATGACCTCAGCTGACAAACTGAACCAAACACTGCCAGGTTCAACAGAACAGTTAAAATAAAACCCACTGAGAACCACATTTGTAGTAGTGTTACCTTACCTTAGAAACTTCATAATTTGTGGTTATAGTGGTTAAATCTCAATAGCTGGACAAGTCAAGCTAGCAAACGATAGGGCTACAGCTGATTGGTCTGACCTCAGATCAGTTTTACACTCAGTCCATTTGAATGAGCTTTGGTCCAGAGAAGATGGTTCTGGATTATGTTCATATATGGTTCTTCTTTACATAACGAAGCTTTAACCCATAGAGACCCAGTGCCTCTTCTGTGGCAGGTCCCAAATAATTTTTTCTATCTATTTTATTATTCTTAATTGATTTATCACCATTTATTATATTATCCTCTGTATTAGTCATACACTATATTGCCAAAAGTATTGGCTCCCCCATCCAAATAATCAGAATCAGGTGTTCCAATCACTTCCATGGCCACAGGTGTATAAAATCTAGCACCTAGGCATGCAGACTGCTTTTACAAACATTTGTGAAAGAATGGGTCGCTTTCAGGAGCTCACAAAGTGACTTCACAAATGCGCTTCTGGAAGAATGGTCAAAAATTCCCATGAACACACTCCTAAACCTTGTGGACAGCCTTCCCAGAAGAGTTGAAGCTGTTATAGCTGCAAAGGGTGGACCCTATATTGAACCCTATAGACCAGTGGCGGCTGCTCATCTTTCAGACAGGGGAAGCTCATTGTCGGCTTACATCAAAAAAATAAATAAAAAAAATTGTCAAGTTATTTAAACATAAATTCGGCCCTCCGTTCCTTTTTAAGAAAATGGTCAGTGACCTTATCGTACCAAGTAGGCGTCTTTTCCAGGGACTGGACCAGTGTCCTCTCAATGTCCAGCAGAGCTGGGCTGCTTAGATTGCCTTGGCCCATTGTGTTGTGGGTGTAAGACTTCAGCCTTTTTAAACAAGAGATGCTCCTTTCACCCTGACCTAGCCGACAGTTTGATTGATTTAACTATCTACAAAACGATATTAAACTCGAACAAGAAATGATTAAATTATGTAACTGAAACAAGAAAACACTGAAATTATGTCAAATTGAAACAAGGAAGTACAATGAGTGTTTTATTTACAGTGCAATAAATGAACGAGTAATTTCATAGTGGTTTCTCTCTCCATTTCACAGCAGAATGTGTGACGGTATTAAACTGAACTGTGTCAGTGAAGGAGCAGATCTCAAACTAGCTGTCAATCAAACGGGATTCAGCCTTTCGACTGATCCTCCAATCAGCACGTGGGATTCTGGCGTCCAGCCTGGCTGAGCTCCACCCACAGCTCCATTCACCCCCAGAGACGCCCAGCATCCGGGGGCGGGACACCATCGTGGCATTTATCCAATTACCGTCCAGTTTAGAGGCAATGAAAAAAACTGTTCCACTCAGTCCCATTGAAGCCCAGAGACGCCCACAGTCTACGGACAAATGCACTGAGCAGAGATGGAGGAGAAAACAGAGACACAGGAATGTATGAGAAGTGAACAACATCGTGTCGGTTGATTTGTGATAAAGCTCATTCTGAACGAACTCGTCTGTGAGATGAACGTGTTCTAACACATTTGTAGTCAATGAAATGTCAACACAACCGAACATATTTAACCATTTAATTTTCGTAATTTTAGGGGAAGCCCTTGCAGTCTATGAGAAATCGCCACTGCTATAGACTAGGAATGGGATGTCACTGAAATTCATATGCGAGTCAGGGCAGGTGAGCAAATACTTTTGGCAATATAGTGTATCTCTGTTTCTCTGCTCTTTTCCTCTCTCTGGCCCTTTAACTCAGACACACCTCCTCATCAGCCTCTTTCCCCTCACCTGTGAGTGCAAGCTGCAGCTCGTTAGGTGAGGGGGTATATACTCATTATTCTGATCTGTGTTTCTGTGCCAGATTGTCTTCTACCCTGTGAGAAACATTCCAGCATTGTTCCTACCTGATTCTCCGTGTCTGATCCTGTTCATCCCTGACCCGCTCTGCTAACCCGTCACCTGATCCCCTGCCTGACCCGTCTGCCTGGTTCTGCCTCTTCGTCCGTTCCCTGGTGCTCAACCTGCCCTTGGTCCCAGACCACATCTCTCTGTCCACCGCCTGGTATCGACCTGTTTCCGCCTCAGACCCTGCCTTCTGTCACTGCCCCTCTGGATTCTACGGTCTCTCCGGTGAATGGATTATCTGCCTGTCCCCGACGTCCCCCTTTGCCTTACCCCTGTCGGCTTTCTGAGACTGTGTTTGAGACTGTGAGCTGTGACATTGAACACCTGTTGCTTCTGCTAAGCTTCAGTAAAGGCTTTTCAAACTCATACCTCCATGTCGGTCTGCATCTAGGTTCCGGTTGTACCCGTTACAGTATTTTGTGTTTTTTCAGTGTAAATCATGTATTTTCCTATATTTCATTTACTAATCATGTAGATGTTCATAAAATCTCAGATTAAAGTTGTGTTTTAATATATTAGAAACCGAGAAAACTGAAGAAAAAGTGACTTTAACAAAATATATCATTAACTGAAGATAAACCCAGTGTGTCCATCCACTGTCATCGATCCAACTCCATGGGTTTTACTGGTGAATCGAAGTTACAGAGGATGATGGTGTTTCCACGCTAACTACAGAGCCTCTGAACGTCCAAGTGGGTCATATCTGATAACCATGAAAAACAACATTTTACACCAATTACTGACATGTATGGATAGGATCAGTGGGTCTGCAGGTATGAAACAGTTCACATCAGCAGGTGGTTTTAGTCAGCAGTGGCTGTTTGGGTCTTCATGGGTTAATCTGCATTTGTGACTGTGATGGTGAACTGTGTCCAGACAGTGGTTTGAGGAAGTGTTCCTCAGCCCATGCACTGATTTAACCACAGAATCATGTAGTTTTAATACAGTGCAGCCTGAGGACCTGAAGACAAGCCACATATGGACTGAAGTCCAGCCTCGTCATTTGTGAGATTTAAACAGATACACTGGATCTGTTGATTATATTTTGTTCAGGAGATGTTCAAACACATAGAGGAACATTATTCCAGTTTTTCTCAGATTGTCGAACCTCTGTTCGACAGTGTGTGTGTATATATATATAAATATATATGTATGTATGTATATGTGTGCGTGTGTGTGTGTATATATATATATATATATATATATATATATATATATATATATATATATATATATGTTAGGCCTGTAACGGTACACGTACCGAACTGAACCGTTTCGGTACACACCTGTTCGGTTCAGTACACAGCTGTACCGAAACGGCACAGTATGATGAGAAAAACAAAAAGGAACGAAAGACATTGTTTAATGCAGAACTTTAAATCCGCACAAGTTTCACACGGACATTTTGAAGGACGCACATATTGACACGAAATACGAAATAGCAGCTGATATAAGGTGAAAAAAAAAAAAAAAACAAATATGATGTGAACCTGGAAGGAAGAGACTGAAGACCCTCCACCATCAGTCCAGTCCAGTTTGGATCAGTTGAGGTTCAGGTGAAAGACAACAACGAGGAAAGAGACGGTGACAAGACGAACGTTGTTTGGCTCCTAGGAACTACGGTAGTTCTAAAACACTTACACTAGCTCTGTCTGTCTGTTTCTCTCTCACGCACGCTGTATAACAGAGGAACAGAACTCGGAGTTGGCCATTGAAAGTATATAAAAATAAAGTTGCACTTTCGTTTTTACGCCAGCGTTAGTTACGTTAGTTATGGACTGCACCCCCCCCCCCGCCCGGCTCCAACCAAAAAAACAAAACAAAAAAACAACAACCAAACCATCCTCCGGACAAATCGCACCTTGCACGCCCGTGCACGCACACACACACACACACACACACACAAGTACACAGTGTCCTAAACAGTTTGCTGGCTGTCCTAAAATAAATAATTTGGTTAAGTTTGTTGTCAATGTTGCTCTTCAGTTTGTTCAAACAGAATACCAGTTTACCCTCCTGTTAATGTTGCACTTGATGTGGAATTTTTTTGTTGATATTTTTCTGCAGAATGTGAACTGACAGAATTGTGATTAGATTTTTTTTGTTTGTTCAAAACTACCTGTCAGGGAAAAGTGCAATACTAATGTTTAAAATACATTTAGTAATATTAACAATTTATTTTATTCTCTATTTGATTTATAGCAGCAGAATTATATTATTCTTGTTTTTCTATATTCTATTGTGTCCAAAAATTGGGGGAAAAATGTTCAAAAATTCCTAAATGTATTAAAGACATTTTGAGGGGTTTTCTTTCTTCTCGTACCGAACCAACAGAAACCGAACCGTGGCTTTGAAAACCAAAAACGTACCGAACCGAAAATTTTGTGTACCATTACAGGCCTAATATTTATTCATTTATTTCTTTATTTGTTTGTTTATTTATTAATTAGACCTGTAATGGTACATGTACTGAACTGAACCGTTTCGGTACACACCTGTTCAGTTCGGTACACAGCTGTACCGAAACGGCACAGTATGTTGAGAAAAAAGAAAAAGGAACGAAAGACGTCGTTCGATGCGGAACTTTAAATCCACACAAGTTTCACACGGACATATGGAAGGACGCACACATTGACCCAAAATATGAAATAGCAGTTGATATAAAGTTAAAAAAAACAACAAATATGATGTGAACCTGGAAGGAAGAGACTGAAGACCCTCCACCATCAGTCCAGTCCAGTTTGGATCAGTTCAGGTTCAGGTGAAAGACAACAACGAGGAAAGAGACGGTGATAAGACGGACGTTGTTTGGCCCCTAGGAACTACGGTAGTTCTAAAACACTTACACTAGCTCTGTCTGTCTGTCTGTCTGTCTGTCTGTCTGTCTGTCTATCATGCACGCTGTATAACAGAAGAATAAATACAACGTTGAAAGTATGTAAAGTTTCCCTTTCATGACAGCGTTCATTACATTAGTTATGGACCGCACCCCCAGGTATATAACAAGGTTATAATAGTTTTGGATTTTTAATTATAGTTTAGTTTTAATTAGTTTTGACTTTTTTTTTCTCTTATTCAGTTAGTTTTAATTAGTTTTTAGAGCAGGTTTGTTAGTTTTTATTAGTTATCGTTTTTTTCTGAATGCTTAGTTTTAGTTTAGTTTAGTTTAGTTTTAGTATTAGTTTTAGTTATTTCATATATTTTATCTTCCTCATCATCCTATTCAAAGAAATTAGTGAGGCATGGATATGGGTTACCCTGGACACTTTATTTGGGGGTCGGGTTAGGGCAGCTCATGGACTGAGCAGAGACACAATGTATCATACAATGTATAAATTCCCTATAGCAGGTTGAGGGGGGTGCAATCCATACACAACGTCACTTACGTGAAACAATGTAAAGATGTGCAAAGCACGAGAGGAGATGCACAAAGCAGCCAGCAGTTAAAGCAGATAGAAACATATATAAACCAGCTAACCAGCAGTTAAAGCAGATAGAAACATATATAACCAGCTAACCAGCAGTTAAAGCAGATAGAAACATATATAAACCAGCTAACCAGCAGTTAAAGCAGATAGAAACATATATAACCAGCTAACCAGCAGTTAAAGCAGATAGAAACATATATAACCAGCTAACCAGCAGTTAAAGCAGATAGAAACACATATAACCAGCTAACCAGCAGTTAAAGCAGATAGGAACATATATAAACCAGCTAACCAGCAGTTAAAGCAGATAGAAACATATATAAACCAGCTAACCAGCAGTTAAAGCAGATAGAAACATATATAAACCAGCTAACCAGCAGTTAAAGCAGATAGGAACATATATAAACCAGCTAACCAGCAGTTAAAGCAGATAGAAACATATATAAACCAGCTAACCAGCAGTTAAAGCAGATAGGAACATATATAAACCAGCTAACCAGCAGTTAAAGCAGATAGAAACATATATAAACCAGCTAACCAGCAGTTAAAGCAGATAGGAACATATATAAACCAGCTAACCAGCAGTTAAAGCAGATAGGAACATATATAAACCAGCTAACCAGCAGTTAAAGCAGATAGGAACCTATTATAAACCAGCTAACCAGCAGTTAAAGCAGACAGAAACATATATAAACCACTTATAAACATATATAACCCAGTTCCTCATCAGTAAACCACACCTTAGCAGATCTCTCACCTCTTAATCATCTCCAGTTCCATTATTAGCTAACTTTGCTTCAGTTCAGTCCAGCTAGCTTTAGCTAGTAACATCAAACGGTTTTTAACATTCTGACAGGTTCCATACCTCTGTAATTGGATTAGTTTTCATCCTCCTCTTTTCTCCTCTTCTAAACTGTGCAGTTCAGGGCTTGGAAGGCCTTTTCATGGTGATAAACTCTCCAGTTTTAACCTGGATGCTAGTTCAACACTGACTCTGTCCTTTAGCTCTGCTCTGTCTCTGTCACTCACGCACACACACGGTACGCCAAAAAAAAAAAAAAAAACCCGACCCATGTATCACTACAGTAAACCCCACACAGGACTGTGCTGCTTTGTCCCAGTTTTAGTCTGTATGTTCCAGGTAGAGTGGGGACCAGAAGACGACTGGGAACCACCAGTGACCAGACACAAGAGACTGTGAAGTGTTGTATGGTGTCACCAGCTCAAACTGCTGGAGTGAAATAAATCAATTTGATATCAATCCGACATTGACAAAGACGAAAACGAAGGGAATTGTATCCATAATTTTTATACGTTTTAGTTAGGTTTGTAAGCTCACGATACAGTTTCAGTTAGAAATCGTTTTTTTCTTTTAATTAGAGTTTTTATTAATTTCAGTTAACAAAAATGTTTTTTCAATTTTAGTTTTCGTCATTTTCGTTCGTTTTCATTAATGATAATAACCTTGGTATATAACTGCGCCCCCCCTACCCCCCAGCTCCGACAAAAAAATAAATAAAAAATCCCCCTTGCACACAGGCACACAAATACACACAGTGTCCTAAACAGTTTGTTCTCTGTCCTAAAATAAATAATTTGGTTCATTGTGTTGTCAGTGTTGCTCTTCATTTTGTTTCAACAGAATACCAATTTACCCTCTTGTTAATGTTGCACTTCATGTGGAATTTTTTAGTTGGTTTTCTGCAGAATGTGAACTGACAGAACTGTGATTAGATTTTTCTTGTTTGTTCAAAACTACCTTTCAGGGAAAAGTTCAATACTAATGTTTAAAATACATTTAGTAATATTAATAATTTATTTTATTTTATGTTTGATTTATAGCAGCAGAATTATATTATTCCTGTTTTTCTATATTCTGTCTCCAAAAATAGGGGAAAAAATGTTCAAAAATTCATAAATGCGTTAATAGACATTTTGAGGGGTTTTCTTTCTTCCCGTACCGAACCGAAAATTTTGTGTACCGTTACAGGCCTTCTATATACATATATATTGTTAAATCCTCTGTACTACTTTGGTTCAGCTCTCCGTTTAAAATAGGGTCCTTATCTCAAGTGGCTAAGCTGGGGTCTTACCCTCACGCACTAACCCGTAGAGATACTACTTAGCAGAACAAATTTTGGAACACTCGCCTGTCTTCTAACTACCTTTAATTCCAACCTCTGCCCCACTAACTCTGGTACCAGAACTGCCAGGAGAAACCCACTCTGTGGTCAGTAATAATACCAGCCCAGTTGGTTTTGGCAGCTGTTCCACATGGATTTAGTGCACTTGTTACATGACAGGTAATAATTTGAAGGCCAGGAACAGAAGGCCTTTGGGACACAAAAAATGGTAGGTGGATTAAGGCTAAGATACCTTCAGGACCTTCGGGTGTTATGCACACAACAAACCTAACTTTTTACATTCACCAACATACTATACAATATTGGGAATAATTCAAGGAGAATTTAGAATTTACTTTTTATAAATTTATTGTAGGCACTTTTAGCAAAGCAAAGCATATACATAAATCATCAATTAATCAATCAACAATTAAATCATTAAACTGAGCTTTTAAAACTATAAATCAATATCCTGATTATTAAACCTAAACTGTCCTCAATTTCCCTTACTTCAACGCAATCCCTGTTGTAACCTCTCAACCCACAGTTCAGTCCTTTGAGTCCTTTTGAAAATGTCCCAATTGTTGCCTTGCTTGATGTCCTCAAGGGAAGAAAAATAAAAGTAACTAGAAGCACTCGGAGAGCGCAGACCTCCGCCAAGGCTGATCAGTGCCCCCCCCACCCCCCCACCCCCGATCACCACCAAAATTTAATCATTTCCTCCTTATCCCATTTCCAACAAACCCTGAAAATTTCATCCAAATCTGTCCATAACTTTTTGAGTTATGTTGCACACTAACGGACTGACAAACGTGCCCCCCCAGGGCTGTCGAATCTGTCTTAAAATACTGGGCAGTAGAAAAGAAATAACATAATGTTAAAATTCTTCTTCTTTCCCAGTCCGGACCAAAGCAGGGAAAAACCCAACAAACTCTTGTCATATCAGCTCCCAGACTGTGTCTGGATTTTGTCTGTCTTGTCTGTCTTTTCTGTTTCATCTGTCATTTCCTGTTTATTTGTTAAGTTTTCCTCATGTGTCTTGTCTGGTGTCTTTACTTCCCCTCCTTGCTTGTTTCACCTGTGTCTGATTACCTGTCTCCGCCCTGATGTGTTCCACCTGTGTCTAATTGTCTTCCCGCCCTCTTGTGTATTTAAACCCTGTGTCTTGCCCTTTGTCTTTGCCAGTTTGTTTGCTACACTCGTGTGTGTACTCACCAGCGTTTTTGGATCCTGTCTGTCTGTCTGCTAGTGATGGCCAAATGAAGCTTCCTGAAGCAATGAGGCTTTCCAACCCATTGTGTTGCTCAAAGGTTCATTACTCGAAGCTTCATTCAGTGCTCACTAGTGACATCTGCTGGTAGAGTTAAACTGTGACAGCGAAATTATTCAAATAGAGTGAAAAACTAACAAACTATAGCTGTATATACAATGTTTTCATAATAAAGATATTTGTTGAACCCACATACAATAACAAGAAAGTCTACTTTATATACTTTGTAATACTGCTACGTCTTCAGCCCATTTTATTCTTAATAATGAATTGCACCCAAAGTGACCCTGCTATCAGTGTGATTGTCATTGTTAGTTGTGCTTTTCTTTGTCATGGACCCATTATTCATTCAAAGTACTTGGTGTTATTGTGTGTTAGGAGTGCAATGCTTGTGTAGGGACACAGTGCAGTATATGTGTTTTTCTGAGGGGGGGTGGGGTTTGGGGGTTAATCATTTTTATTTAAAAACAGGACTTTTTTCACAGTTTCTGGTTTGAGGCGGTTCCTCCTTTTGCTGATAACCTCTCCAGCCTTAGAGAACACCCTCTCACAAGGCACTGATGACGCTGGTGAACACAGGAACCTTAGTGCCAGGTGGTATAAATGAGGATACACATGTTTTTGTGTATGCCAATACTCCAGTGGATCCTCATTTCTTCTCAAGTTATTTTCAGCCAGGTACCGCTCCACTTCTACAATGGCATCTGCTGTGGCATTTGAGCTTCGTCTTTTCTGATTCACTGTGGCATCCAGCAGAGACCACAGTTCACCTAAAAATAGTTAAATCACTGGTTAGAAATAATCATATAGAACACTTATGGGCAACAAACAGCAGTGTCAACAGCAATAGCAATTTGCACAGAATGAAAACCTACCAGAGCTGCTGGTACCTTCAGCTGCCTCTGATGGACCTGGCAGTTGAACAGCTTCACTGTTTCCAATCACGACAGAACATTCAGCCTTCAGCCGCCGTACTGCCTCTTGTGCCTTATTTTGGCTGAGGAATCCAAGGGTTTTGAACCTTGGGTCCAGCATAGTGGCCATTGTCATGACACTTAAAGATTCATTGCCTGCCACATTTTCTCTGATACGCCTTAAAGGGTTATCAGAGAGCAGCCTTGCCACATCATTACTAAGATGCTCAGACTTAGCAAGCACTGTATGATACAGCATCTTCATCAAGGGTATAACTTTTGAAATTGATACCCTTCTCTCTTCTGAGAGCTCCACTGTTGCCTGGTTAAATGGGGACAATATGGGCAAACACTCCTCTATTGTCTGATGTTCCTGAGAAGTCAGTGGGGTTATGTCTGTTCTCAGTGTTGCCAGAGCTGCTGCCACTGGCTCTCTCAGTTGAAACAGATGTTCCAACATGAGGTATGTGCTGTTCCAGCGTGTGTCCACTTCAATCACTAGCTTTTGTGCCTGTCCTCCCATCTGTAACTGAAGCCCATCCAGTTTCTCCTTACCTGTGGTGCTTGTGCGGAAATATGTGACAATTTTATTGTACGAATTTCACAAAGGGCGGGGATCTGATCAAATGATTTGCGGACTAGCAAATTCAGTGCATGAGCAATGCAGATAGAATGTCTGATTTGCAAAGCTTTAGCACATGCAATCATATTTGATGCAGCGTTTGTAACAAGGCATTTCACTTTACTGGTAATCCCCCACTCTTCCATGTGGGTACGCACCACTTGTGCTAAATTCTCAGCTGTGTGACTTGAAGGGAAATGCTCCACTCCAAGCAACACAGTGCCCACTTTGTCATTCTCATCAATGAAGTGGCAGGTGATGGCCAGGTAGGCCTCCATATTCATTGATGTCCACATATCTGCTGTCAAGCTAACAGCAGACACATTCTGAATCTCTTCTGTGGCCTTTTCCTTGGCTTTGTTGTATCTCTCACCCACCATCTTCTTCAATGCCTGGGGTTTATTCATTTCAGTTAGTGAAGATACTTATTATGAATACATTGACTTGTTATTAAACCCATACACACCTTTCTAGTAGGGAGAACATAGTTGGGATCCAACAAATGGATGAGCTCCCTAAACCCCACATCTTCCACTACTGAAAATGGCTGCGAGTCTTTTATGACCAGGCTGACCACAGCCTCATCCAGCATTTGCTTTGTGGAACCTGTGATGATAATAATAAATAGAAAGTGCAAACAATTAATATGATACAATAATATGGTACACACACTATGATGTGAATAATGAAAAACAGATAATACTTTGGCTGGTGTCTGGTGTGTTTGCAGACTGTGCATTCTCATGTATTGCTCGATAATGCCTGAGCATTAATGAGGTATTGTTGTTGTACACGAGCTCTCTGTCACACAGCAAACACCTCACCTAACAAACATAAATGGGCAATATAATTAACACAGTCATCTGATGATACACATACAATTAAATAACAATGTACACAAACATTATACAAACCTTGTTGAGAGCAGCCATTTCAAAGAATTCCCAGACAGGAGAGGTTTTCCTCTTTCTTAATGGCTCCATTTTCAGTAATGCTACTTCTTGTATCATATCACTACCACTACCACGACTACTACTACTACTACTACTACTCCTACAACTACAACTACAACTACTACTACTGCTACAATCTCTGCTACTGACAATGCGCTGACCACACTCCAACCTACTACAACCCACAAAGCGCCGCGGTTCTTCCCGCTTTTATTTTGAAAAGTGACACGTAAAATGAACCAATCACGTGACCGATGACAAACGAGGCACGTGGTTTTCAGCAAACTGACACAAGCATCAAAGCGGGGCCTCGTCTGACACGCCCCTTTCTACTCGGTGCACGCCTTGAAGCCTCGGCTTCAAATGTCCCATCACTACTGTCTGCCCGTTGTGACCCGTTTTTGTCTACTGACCACCGAATCTGCCTGTCCCTGTTCTGCCTGCTTGTCCGTTGTGATGTGGTTTGTTTCCGACTAACGATTCTGCCTAAACCCTGTGTACCTCAGCCTCCAACGATTACCTGTGTGTTCGACCCCTCGCCTGGAATACTGACCGTGAGTTTTGCCTGCCCCTCATGTCCCGTTGCCTATCATATTGCCTTCCCGTGTATGACCTGGACTGTTTTTTGACATACCTCTGTTCTTCCCTAGTCGGGGTTTCGTTGGGATTTTTCCGGCTCGGCCACGCTGGCCGCCCGCTGACCCCATTCACAGCCCAGACGTCAAGCCCCGAACTCAGCGGCATCACAGATTTACTAATCATTCTGTGTTTTGCTGTAACCCTTGTGACAGTGTTCAATAAACACACTCGACTTTACGTCTGTCGTGTGGTCTTGCATTTGGGTTCAGCCTTTGTACCTGACTTGTTACAACTCTGGTAAACAGCTGGTTCCTTGGCAAATGTCCCCGCGGAGTTGGTAAAAGTTCTCTTAAAGACAGTTCTTGTCTTTAAAGTCTTTGATCCATTGTCATCAGATGAGATAGGTCTTTCTCTTCAAATGTCGATTCATCGATGCAAAGTTACTCTATCTGATGAAACATCCAGCATTCTTTGAGAAGTAAGATTAACTCCGAAGCCAATCTGCCACGTTCCTTTCTGGTCTCAAAAGAGCATCGCTCAGAGTTATCTTCTCTACGTTTTACAACGTAGGGCACGCAACTTCTTAGAGCGTCTCGCACTTCTGAAATGCTATAATAGCGATTCTGGTTTTTAACCAAACTCTAGGCATTACTTCATTACCGCCTAGACAGTTGACTTCATTGACAGATGAGTAATGCCCAGATGTCTTCGGTAGAACTTCCCTTTTTTACCGGTCTTGACCAGTTTTGGGTGCAGCAAATAGCCTATTGTTTGTCTCACTTCTCCTTTTGTAAGACATCTGACTGTGTACGTACATTTTGTACAGGCCATGTCCTGAATTGACCCCTCTCTGTTCTAATCATGGCCTCAACTTGTCTCCTCTACACACAGTAATCACAAATGAATCAACATTCATTTAAACATTCTTCTCTTAACTATACTTACTGATCACATTACATATATCTAATTCAGCTTAATAAATCAACTCAATCATCATGTTAGTACTATGTTATACTGGATAATGTTTCCATTCAATGCCTATGCTGGCCTGAGGAGCCCTGACCTCGACCTATCTTGACAATACACACACACACACACACACACACACACACAGTATATATATATATATATATATATATATATATATATATATATATATATATATATACTGTATGTAAAGACAATTTTATACATTACATTGATTTGATATGTCGTGTTTGTTCTACAGTGAATAAAGTATGGGTTTATTAAATGTCCAAATGCATTCTGTTTTTATTTACACTTTACTCAACATCCCAACTTTTTTATGACTTAGGTTTGTAGTAGATATCTTTAAAAAATCTACTTTTTAAGAGCTCAGAAAAACAGGCCTGATGCAGGTAAACCAGGTTCTGAGGACAAGTTGGCACAACATTGGCCCTGATGTGATTTGGCAATGATTGATTTAACAAGTTCTGTGGAAGGCATTCAGTTATTCTGTGGAATGATATCTGATAACCTGAGACACTGGGTTTGGTTTACTCTGAACATTGGCCTCATGACACAGACTGTCAGACAAATACATTTACAACAGAAAACACTACAGATACAGGAGAAGTATGTATCATCAGTCTGACCTCGTGTCTGCTGGATTTACCTGCAGATCTGGGGCCTGTTTCACGAAACTAGGATTCCGTCATCCAGGATGACTGACTAAGCCGCGTTCAACGAATCCAAAACATGGGAGTCCAGGCTTAATCGGTTTCACAAAGACCAAGCCAGGATGAACGGACACGGATTCATCATGCCAGGTGGAACTCATCCTGGATAAGTGCGCGCACCCGGCTTCCTCAAATAGACCCCGACATCGATCGCAGATTCACCGATTCACCATGGTAACTTGAGCAGCAGACTCTACCCCGTCAGACGCAAAACTCCTCATTTTGGCTAATGAGGAACTGAAAGGAGCGAATGAAAAAGAAAGACAACATCACCACAGTTACAAAAACAACCAGAGACAGCGGTAAAGGACTGCAGACCACCTGAATGAGTAAGTAGTGCACAAACACACACTGACTGCTCACAATTACCATCACAACTACAACCCAAATAGTTAATTAACATCTGTGAAAACGGAGTTGTGAAATTGTAAGTTAAACTGACTGTAGATGTGAGTGAAACTGTGTAAATGTAACTGCATCAGACTGAAGAACTCTGATAAATAGATGAGCTCACTGACTTCAGTGAATTTACCTTTGGGATAAATAAACTTATCTTATCTTATCTTATCTTATCTTATCTTGTTTTATCTTATCATGATTCATGACTTTATGATATTGTTAATTAACCCATAAAGACCCAAACATCCATCACCAACCAAAACCATCTACTGATCTAAACTGTTTAATACGTGTTGATCCACTAATCCTATCAATCCATGTCAATAATTGGTGTAAAATACAGTTCTTCATCTTTTCATGGTCATCAGATATGACCCATTTGGACGTTCAGAGGCTCCGTAGTGAACGTGGAAACACCGTCATCTTCTACAACATTGATTCACCAGTAAAACCCATGGAGTTGGATCAGTGACAGTGGATGGACACACTGGGTTTATGTTCAGTTAATGACAGATTGGACAGAAAAAGACACTGTTTATTCAGTTTGATCTGTTTGTGATATAATAACCATCAACTTTAATCTGAGCTTTAATGAACATCTACATGATCAGTGAATTAAATACAGGAAAATATCTGATTTATACTGATAAATACAAACTACAGAAGATAATATAACAAATGGAGATAAATCACTTCTGAAAGGTTAGATATAGAGAAAATTCATTTGTGAACTGACATTAAAGTAGTGCTGGGCCTTTATGGGTTAATGAACACTGTTTATTGTTTGTGATGTTCGTTGTTTGGTTTAATATTCTTCATCTTATCATTTCAGATGGTCCATGCTGACTGTCTCATCAGTGTTGTGTCTCAGTGGTCTGGTTCTGGTTCAGTCCGTGACTCCTGAGTCTGTCGGACCTCTGGAACCTGTCAGCGCCGATCACAAGGTGAACCACACAGCCTCTATTAACAACCACTGTTTACATCAGATCTGTGTCCAGAATGTCACTGTGTTTCTGAGGTTGTGATGCTGAGGTTTTGTGCTGACAGGTGAATTGTCTGGTGTGTTTCTGGGACAGGGGGTCTACCTGGGGACAGGGGGTCTACCTACCATCCTTTTCTCCTGACACCATACACAGACCCCCAGGAACCACAGCAGGCCTACAGTCATGCCCATACCAGGACAAGGACCAGGATCCAAAGGACCTTTGACCTCCTGAAGGACCGCTTTCACTGTCTGCACCACTTAAGGGTCAGCCCTTTGAGGTCATGTGACATCACTGTGGCCTGTACTGTCCTCCACAATGTGGCCTGAGGGAGGGAGCCCCCCCCCTTCAAAAAAGTGCATCACACATAGACTGGGACAATCCTGCCATCTTCCCTGATGACCGCAGTGGGCAGCTGGCCAAGGACCAATATGTGTTCAATTATTTTAGTTCAGGTGCATGATGTAAGGTAAATATGTCCTGCAGGGGCAGAGGAATTTGTGTTTTGTTTTTTTTGTTGTTTTTTTTTGTTATTCAATTTAAATTGATTTGGCCTGTTTTGATGTTTGTGTTACATACTGTGTATATACTGTATGTATACTGTACGTATACTGTATGTATACTGTGTGTTTACTGTGTGTACTGTATTGCAGGGAGGCGACTGCATCCATTCATTTCTCTGTTCATTTGTTACATATGGATTTGTCTTGCATTTCTTTCAGTGTACAGACATGTATTTCTTTCAGTGTACAGACATGTGGGCTGTATTCTACCTTTAAATGTGTATTTATTCTTCTGTTCTATCATATGTTTTGGTTCTGTTCTTTCTCTCTTGTACAGTCTCTGTGTGACTTCAGTTTTAAAGGAGCTGATGGTTTTACATGCTTTGATTGATCCTTATTCAATAAAGGAACATCATGTTACTCTTTGTGTATTTATATTTATATGACATACATAGTCTATGGGAAACTATCAGTTATCTGAGTATAAATAATACAGAGAATGAAAGGGTCAATGTAATCAAATTCCTCGGAATAACTATACAAAAGAAGTGAAGATGTTGTAGTGCATGGAGGTGTGGGTGAATACTGACAGAACTAATACAAATCCAATCAACATTATTCAGAAAAGGCCAATACCACTGATCAATAAAGTGTTCTATAGGAACACACACATCAGTTTATGATCAAACTAAAAGTTTTAAAGTTCGGTAACTTAGTCCACTTTAAAACAAAACAATTCATGTTGAAAATTTTCAAAATCAGTTGCCTGTTCATATTCAGAGCTTGATTAAAATATGGGAAATTATTTCTAATTTCAGAGGAAGTCGTGTGTTCAATAAACCTTCTGTTAGAACAAATATGAACACATTTAATCTGTGTGTTGGAGAAAATGTTTGGAATAAGTCATATCCTGAGTTCAAAGACTGTACTACACTATTTATGTTTAAAACTATGTTTAAATGTCATGAAAATATATGAAGAATGTGAATGTTCATTTTTGCATGACTCAAACTATTGAATTGTTTAGTTTTTTGTTGTTTGTATTGTTACTAAGCTAAAGGCATTGGTATCTATTTTATTTAATTTTGTTTGGTGATATGAATGGGGGGGTCAGCAGAATGATCTTAGGCTTCAGCCTATTCCTTTACAGACTCTTTAGTTTTTAAAAATTGTATCTGCATAAATGTCTAATGTTTGAAATGTCTGAATAAACACAATTGAACTGAACTGATCTACTGATTGCAAAATCATCTAAAATCATCATTTATGTAAAATTATTGAAATTAATAATCACACATGTTTAAATACTGACAGTGGGTCTAGTTACTGTGATTCCATTGTTTAATGGGCAGTGGAAGAACTACTGGTTTCCATTTGTGGTGACTGTTGACTGAGATGAGGGATGAGATAAAATAAATCCTGGAACTTAGCCTGGTCTGGACCAGGCTAGCTCCACAGACTAAATCTCCATGGTAACTTATATCAAAACATATCCTGCTTTCCCCTATCGTGCTTTTGTGAAACCAGATCATGGATAAGTTGAGCTAGGATAGCCAACATATCCCGGCTTAATCCCTTATCCTAGTTTTGTGAAACAGGCCCCTGGACTGTCTAGTTTCCCCTTGTTTTGTCGTGTTCACGATGTTTATCTGTAGTAACATGTGGTTTTCTGTCTTTTTAGAAATCCTAGTCTTTATGAAAAAGGAAATGTGATTTGGAAACTCAATGGATTAGATTTATATAGCGTTTTTCTATGAACGCATACTCAAAGCGTGTACAGTGGATCCATTATTCATTCCCTCACTCATTCCCACTCTGCACATCTGTATCCACAGCTGTCCTGGGGCAGACTGACAGAAGTGTGGCTGACCATTCGCACCTACGACCCCTCCCACCTCCACCAAACATTCATACACATTCATACACCAGTTTGAGCAGCAGCACTGGAGGCAAGGAGGGTGAAAAGAGAAAATAAAGACAACAATGAACCAAAAACAGATGAAAATTAGATGACAAATACAAAAACGAGACAAATAACAGAAATGAGAAAAAAGTATTTTTCTCATTTATTATAAATGATTACTTTTTTTATCTATCTATCTATCTATCTATCTATCTATCTATCTATCTATCTATCTATCTATCTATCTATCTATCTATCTATCTATCTATCTATCTATCTTTATCTTCTATTCTTTACAAGAAAAAAAGACAAAAATCTGACAAATTAGACAAAAAATTAGACAAAAGTTGATGGAAACAAGCAAAAAACAAAAAAAAAAAATAAGACAAAATAAAAAAAAAACCCAAAAAAACAAGAAAAACAAAGACAAAAATAGGCAAAAAACACAGTGGTATCTCAGATTTATCTTCTGTTCTTTACAAGAAAAAAAGAGGACAAATTAAATTAATCCATCCATCCATCCATTCTCTTCCGCTTATCCGGGGCCGGGTCGCGGGGGTAACAGTCTAAGCAGGGATGCCCAGACTTCCCTCTCCCCAGACACCTCCTCCAGCTCTTCCGGGGGGATCCCGAGGCGTTCCCAGGCCAGCCGAGAGACATAGTCTCTCCAACGTGTCCTGGGTCTTCCCCGAGGTCTCCTCCCGGTGGGACATGCCCGGAACACCTCCCCAGGGAGGCGTCCAGGAGGCATCCGAAACAGATGCCCGAGCCACCTCAGCTGGCCCCTCTCGACGCGGAGGAGCAGCGGCTCTACTCCGAGCTCCTCCCTGGTGACTGAGCTCCTCACCCTATCCCTAAGGGTGCGCCCAGCCACCCGACGGAGGAAACTCATTTCGACCGCTTGTATCCGGGATCTTGTCCTTTCGGTCATGACCCAAAGCTCATGACCATAGGTGAGGGTAGGAACGTAGATTGACCGGTAAATCGAGAGCTTCGCCTCTCGGCTCAGCTCCTTCTTTACCACAACCGACCGGTACAGCGACTGCATCACTGCAGACGCTGCACCAATCCGTCTGTCAATTAAATTAATATGAAAACTAAATGAAAATCAGATCAAAATCAAGATGACAAAAAAGACAAAACAAGAGAAAAGATGATGAAAAGTAGAAACAAAACAAGAACAGGACAAAAACAAGAATCAAACTCCCTGTCATTGTCCTCTACGTCACTTCTGTTTTCTATGATTTAATAGTTTTTCCACTTGTTCAGATGTAGAACTAAATAAATCAGATTAAAGAACAGAAGACATGGGAGTATTGGGGACAAATCCAGGTGTGTTAATCTGATTTATTATAATCAGATTACTACTGTTATCTATAAAACAGATCAGACTGTACTCTTTACGTGATTAATAATAATCAGATACTGATCAGAATCAGAATCTCTTTATTGTCATTGTACAAAGTACAACGAAACTGAGGTAGAACTCTCCCATTTAGTGCAAGAATGTCAAGGCAACAACAAATAACAGTAAAAAGGCACTCTTATTTACATTTTTTTTTTTTTTTTAAAGTGTTGCAACTAGAAATATTTGCAAAAAAATAGAATCAAATGGTGCAAATAACATGAGTAGTGCAGATGACATGAGAAATAAATATTGTGGGATAAATAGTGTGAAAGATAAAATGATATGGGAGACTGTAAACACTGAACAGATATTGCTCATGTTATAGGACATAATGAGATTAATTGCAGTGAACATCACACTAATCAGAGTATTATTAGTGTGGATGCTCAGTGGGAACACCACAAACCACATGCAGTTTGTTCTCTTCAGATCTGGATTCATGTGAATCCAGTGAAACGCTGACAGGGACCTTTTGACTGCACAGTGAATGTTGACGTTCACCTGTAGTGGAGTACTTCCACTGGTTCTGTCACTGAAGGGAATGACCTGAACATGTCCAACTCCTCTGGTTTGGGATGTGGTTCATTCCAAGGTTATTATCGTTAACGAAAACTAGAATTGTAAAAACATTTTCGTTAACTGAAATAAATAAAAACTACAATTAAAAGTAAAAAACAAAAACTAACTGAAACTGTATTGTGTGTTTGCAAAACTAACTAAAACATATAAAAATTATGGATAAGATTCCCTTCATTTTTGTCTTTGTCGATGTCGGATTGATATGAAATCGATTTATTTCCCTCAAGCAAGTTTAGCTGCTGGCACCATATGATATTTAATGGTCCGTCACTTGTGGTCACTTGTGGTTTAGTCGTCTTCTGGTCCCCACTCTACCTGGAAACATGGAGACTAAAGTTGGGAGAAAGCAGCAGAGTCCTGTCTGGGATTTATTTGAATACGACGGAGAAGAAAAGAAAAGATGTAAAGAAACTAAAACTAAACTAAAACTAAGCATTTAGAAAATAACAAAAACTAATAAAAACTAGTAAATCTGCTCTAAAAACTAGTTAAAACTAACTGAATTAGATAAAAAAATTAAAAAAAAAAAGTCATAGCTAAATAAAACTAAACTATAATGAAAAATCCAAAACTATTAGAACCTTGGTTCATTCTGGAAGTAACCAGTTCACACTGGAATCTGATCTTGGCCACATTTAAAGAGTAACGTGAGATCCAAACTAAAGAACTCAGATCTGACCAGGAATGGAATGGGACCACAATCCAAAGGTGTGACAGATCTGCCTCCAGGCTCAACGTACAAGAGTCAAATCAAGAGTCAACAGCTCCTGCTTTTACTGTTTGTGACATCTCACTAACTTCAGTGATAATTAACTAATACATTTCCCTCCAGAGAAGCAGCACACCGTCAGTTAGATCCAAATTTTTTTACACCATGATTGCAAAACTATGAGAAGATCAGACATGTGGGAACAAGGCCTTTGAGGAGCATCTGTTGAGTCATCACCAAAACTCTGCACGTCGTTACAGTATTTCCTTATATAAACAGATTTGGAGATAACAGCTGGGGGTTGGGTTGATACTCATGAAAAAGGACAAACTGCAAAATCAGGTAGGAGGAAAAAAACCCAAACTTCTGCCATCTGTCATATAATGCACTGAAAGTTAAACATAATGTGTACTACTGTTTTTTTAATTCAAGTTTTTATTTGATTTTGTAATTTTAGAATTTACATGTTTACATTCACATGTACATGTAATATTTTACAATGTTGTTTTTCTATATTTCTTTTCATAAAAGAACAAAACAATCTATCAGTACATTTATTTTTCTGTGTATATCTCCAGTGCCTTCACTTCTTGGTTTCTTATGCCATTTTTTTTTCTGAACAACAGAACATTGATAAAATAAAATAAAATAAAATAAAATAAAATAAAATACAGGATGTATCAGAAAAAGTAGACTCAGAAAAAACAACATAAAACCAAAATGTGAAGACATTTTGTAAATCTGTTCACATGTGTTTATTGTCCATGTAATTGTCCTTTGATTGACACCAGTCTCCAGGGTCAGTTTTCATGCTTCAGTGAACTACGCTAATTTGAATTTGAACTGTGCAAAATAAAAGTCTTTTTCACATGGAAGTGAGATCTGTCCCATGGATGACAAGTTCCACTGGTCTTTTACTTGCATACATAAAACAGGAAAATTGATACCAAGATTTCACACCGGTGAGAAACTGAAAATTAATAGCAAAATTTGAGTATTTAAAAGATTATTCTGCTAAGTTATTTGATGATGACAGTGGGGGTGGGATTAAATCAGTTTATCTTCTTCCCACTCCTTTTCTAATGTAGATGAATGATTTTGGAATTTTGAATTTGCATGTATTCTGTAAATGCTCTAAATAAACTAATAATAATAATAATAATAATAATAATAATAATAATAAATAGTGTAGAGGAGAAACTGGGGGGAAAAGTCCAAGTAAAGAAAACACTGGAAATGATTCAAAGTGATGCAACATTTATGCACATTAGATTCCTCAAGTGTTCAATATCTGGAAAAATTGAAAAAAAAAAAGTGGTTTTCAAGGTACTTTGCAAACTGAGAGATGTAAAAAATTAAGTGAAGAGATTTTGAAAGTGTAGAGGAGATGACAGAATGTGCAGAAAAGGGGGTTGAGAGAAGAGGAAGGAAAAAGAAAAGAAGGAAAAGCAAGTTTTATATGTATGAAGGCAGTGAAAGGACATGATCTAACGCTGTTCCCAGTGGTTCTGATTTCCAAAACCCTGTACAGGTGTACAGGACGCCACCCCCTACGGCCCTGTGGGAGGAGCCACCCCCACAGCAACAGGAAGTACAGAGACTCATGAACAGTCACACAGATGAGACTGAAAGACCAACAGAAAGCACAGGTCATCACGCAGAACACCACTACACACACGTAGGCAAAGGGCAAAGGTCACCGACGGATCCATTAACAGACGCCCCACCACTGTCGCTCCGACTCAGAAACAGACAATGAGCCTAAATTCTGTGGTATGAAAAGAATCTGTATTGGCAAATATTATCTCACATGCAAAACCCACAGACAAAGTTGGAAAAAACATAAAGAAACAGTCACGAGAAGTGATGTGTTCTTTGATTATTGTAATGAAGTGTATGATGATGACCTTTGACCTTCTATTTCTTTCTTTGCAGTAGGACAGGGCACATAAGTTGTTCATGTTTGGTTTTGTATTAATGCTGTCATTTTTTTTTTTAGAGAGGAACAGGTAACATTCCATCATCTTCATCTTCTGTTCATTATTCAGTCATTCGATATGCAGAGCCATGTTAGATCAGTGTCTTACTTGTGTTTTGTTAATTTGATTCATAATTTTATTAGTTTATTTCTTTCTCTCTTGTTGTTGATGCTGCTGTTGAGATGAATCAGAGGTGAAATAACTGAGGATTCGTGTTGTGAAGTCAGAGTTTTAACACTTAAAATTTCCCATGTGCAGTAGATGCAGTGTATCTGCGACATAAATGACTTTAACAAGATGGAGAAACATGAGGCCGCCCTCCAGTGGTTGTAGTGAGGAACTACAGCACCACAGCCAGTATGGAGTCCATGTTAAAAACAGTTTGACTTGAGTTGATTGTTTAATCCTCCATGAAGTCATGAAATAATAAAACAGTTGGGTTTTCATGTGTGTTCAGGACATGGTATGTTGGATTAGATTTTATTCAATAATCAGGTGATATTTATTTTTCATCCTGGTTGTATGAGCAGCGATGCATGTTTGGTGTTGTGTTTTCTTGTTGTGTTCACTGGTAGAAAGACGAGGTCAATCTGTGTTTCTGAACTGAAATGATAAATCATTCAAATATTTGCACTTTGATTACAGTTGAACAACTTTTGTTGCAAAATTGCTTGAATGAATGAATGAATGAATGAATTTAGTTTTGGTTTTACATCAATCATTGTACTTAGTACATTAATTGTAATAAACATAAAAACCAAAAAAGGAATATGCTAGACTACGCACTTCTTACATCAGTTTAAATGTGTACAGCACTGAGCACTCACACCATAATAAAAATAAATAAATAAATCAACAACAACAACAAAAACATATCTATCATCTCAATTCAATATTTCTGAATAATTTTAAACTTACGGCCCTTTATTTATTTTTCTTTTTTTTTTTTTTTAACTTCGCCAAAGGAGTGAATATCTTAAATGCATCATAAGGTCCATTCCATAATTTCTCACCCACAATCCCAGTCCATCTAGACTTCACATTTGTCCTCACTTTAATCCACTCACACATATGAAAATCTCTGAAATTTGAATTACTCTCTCTTAATTCCAAGAAACCACGACTGATATGTGGGACAGTACTATTTTTCTCCCTCATCTTCCATATACCTGTTTAGAAACAATTCTTTATACCTCTTTTTAAATACATTTATGTTGGTACTCTCCTTTATCTCCTGTTCTAGATTGTTCCACAAAGTCACTCCACAGCTTGTTATGCACATACTTTACTTAAGTGTTAAGTGTGGTGCACAGGGATAATAACATTATATATATATATATATATATATATATATATATATATATATATATATATATATATATATATATATATATATACATATATATATATTAAACATTTATTGATAATTAAAAAGTAGAAAGATGCAGCATTTAGCAGAAATAAGCATCACATATGAATTCAAGTACCAGTATAAACAATAAGAAGGTAAGCATAACAATACAAAAAAGTGTAATACAATAAATAAATAAGTTATCAAGTATTAACAAAAAAAATATCAAACAGCTCAAGGTTACATTCTCATTTGCGATTTTTTGCTAGGTTAATGTTTAATTATACATTTTTAATTGTTTAACACGGATGTTGATGATAGGGTCTGGAACCAGCCGGTGACGTCATCCACCTTGAACTTTTGGCGGATTTAAGTAACAGGATAGAAACAAAATGGCGGCTGCGTTCATATGATCTGAAAATATTGTCGGAGATTTACTTAAAACGCAATTTTCAAAGCGGCTCGTGTTATGAATATAAATGACAGAATGAGAAGAGGAAGAGCTGCAGCTAATCCGGACTTCACAGGGGCTTCAAGTGGGTTTTGGAGGCCTCTGTGTTTGGTGTAAGCGGCTAACAGTTAGCATACAGCAGAGCTAAGCTAACTCCTGCTGCCTGTGGAGGGGATCTGGATTCAGCATCAAAACACATGGGAAAGACTTGGGCAAACAGAATGAAGATGACGGGCTTCACCTCCTCCATCTCCATCAGGAGGAGGTCACAGAGTTCCATCAACACACAGAGTTCATCTCCACATGATGGTAAGTAGGGATGTAAAAATATGAAAATTTCATATCATGGTTATTGTGACCAAAATTATCACGGTTATCATTATTATTGCGGTGTTGTTGAAATTGTGCTCAGAATGTTCAGAAAGTACTTATACACAACCTGAAATAATTTAACCAAGTTGTATTTTGAAAACAAACAACAAACAAACAAAAACAAAGCACTTTCTCTTGGCAGAAACATTCAAATATTAACCCTTAGTGGTCTGAGCCTATTTTGTCCGTTTTTCAGTCCTTTTGAGTTTGCCTTTACACACTATATAAACCAATGTTTACTATACCCATGTTTGGTATCTTTTTTTTTCCAGCACAACTTCATTTATATCATCTGTCTATTATTTTTTTCACTTCAACCAACTATAAAAACATAAAAGGCCAGAAAACACACAAAAAATATATATAAAATCCGATTTGAAAAACGTATATAATTTATTGCATAAATAACACAAAGATGCTTAATGAACCTTTTCAAAGACTTTAAAAGTGAATATTGGTTCCAAATATTAGGTATATAAAATTAAAATTGTAGTAAATTAAAACTATACTCAAATATTTGACATAAAAGCAGATCTTTACATAGGTGTTTTCTCCAGAAAAGTGCGGTAATCAAACACAGTTATCATGATAATTAGAATTTAAACTGTATTACTAACTGTTGGCGGTTTATTGTTATACCGGTAATCGTTACATCCGTAATGGTGAGTGACAGTTTACTCTGTTTAAGCAGATCCAGGTTGTCTGCTGTTCATGTCTGGTTGGATGTGGTTGTTGGTTTGATGGTTTCTGTGATGACAGTATCTGGTGCCGTTTATTAACCAAACTCTGAAGGTGAACTGACAAAACCGGGACTAGATCTGAGTTTGGTCTGGTTGTTCTCAGTGAAGCTGATGCTGATGTAGTTCACACTGATGTATCTGGACTTTGTGGTTGATGATCAGCTTGTATTTCTAGAGATACATGGATCAGATTTCCAGGTCTGATGCAAAATATGTAGTGCTTTAATGGTTTAATCAGAGATATAAAAGGACTGAAACATGGTCCTGTTTCAAAGCTCGTTGTTACCATAGATTAGACAGGATGACAGGGTTTTTGTGCAGGTCTTGAAAGTCTTAAAAAATCTGGAATTTTGAAATGCTGTTTTCCAGACCTTGAAAAGTCTGGAATTTGTGTGAAAGTCTTAATCAAGTATGGAAAAAAGTTTCTCGTGTCAAATTTTAGAGTATGCTCAAAGTCACATAGCTAATCTTGTAAGATTAGAAATACTTGAGGAAAGCATCTAAAAACTAGAAGCACTCGGAGCGCGCAGACCTCCGCCAAGGCTGATCAGTGCCCCCCCCCCCCGTGGGCCCCCCCACCCCCGATCACCACCAAAATTTAATCATTTCTTCCTTATCCCATTTCCAACAAACCCTGAAAATTTCATCCAAATCTGTCCATAACTTTTTGAGTTATGTTGCACACTAACGGACAGACAAACAAACAAACAGACAAACAAACCCTGGCAAAAACATAACCTCCTTGGCGGAGGTAAAAATTGATCTGATTTCACTAACTGGTTGGTACCGGAATGATTCTAGTAAAACTTGGTTGTGTGAGATCTGTGCACTTTAGTGATTTTCATATGTGTTGAAAATGTTTCTGTCAGCAAAACAATTTATTGCAAATTATGCATTCATTCATTCATACATTTATTACAATGAAATTTCTACACACAACAGGTACAAGCTCAACCAAAAAAGTAGGCACACAAGTTTAAAAGTACATAAAGTCAAGGTCTAGGGGAAAAAATAGCAGTTTTGAAAAAGTCTGGAAAAAATGTTGAATTTTTATTTGGATAAAGAGCAAACACCCTGATTAAAGATGGATACTTTCCCTTTGAAAGTGAAGATCCAGAGTTTGAGTCCCATCTCTGCCTTTGTTCAGCTGGCTTAATGTTGAAGTTTCTTAAACACTTTCGTAACCAAAGTTTTAATATGCATTTAGTTGACATTTGTAAGGCCCTCTCATTTCTAACACACTCTTAATCATTTTTCATGTTCTTTAACAATCACATAACTGCATGTTCAATTTAAGTATAATCTCTGCTGTGTGTATGTGTACCTTTTTGTCCATTATTATTAAGGTTCTGTGAGAGTACTCAGTAGTTTGGTTGGGTTAAATGTGCTTTAGAATCACCCTTAATACACTTGACTAGAAACATAAATCAAACATAATCAATAAATAAAAACATACAGATACAGCAATGGATCAAAATAATGTTTACTGATGCACTTTTATTTGACTTTTTTTCCTCCTGAAGCACTTTTTTCCTATTTAAGCATTTGAAAATTACATGAACAGTTAACAGTGTAAAAATAAAAGTCATGGTAATTTAATATGTCTTGGTGCAGCTGCAGTAAAGTTTAGTGTTAAACACACACAATAGGATATTACATCAGCAGATGGCGCTGTTGCACACTGTTTTGACATGCTCACCAGGTCAGAAGGACGCTTGATTCTCCTCCTGTGCAGTTATGTGTCTGTGATCTGACCCTGGTTTAACTGGTCAGATAATGTAACCATTTGATGGATCTTCTAATCATCTCTGATCGCTGAGAATGTTTATGTCAGCTTAGTTGAATAAAAATTCATGTCATGAAAAAAAACCAAACAGCAATTCTTTATGGTCTTTCTGCTCTAAAGTGTTGGTTTTTGTGTGTTGAACCTCCACAGTTTGTGTAATGTGGTGGGGGGTTTTTTCAGACTAAATCAGTGTAGATTTTTTCAATGTAGAATCAGTGTGAGTCTGATGTTCTCGTTCTTCTGAAGTGTGACGTGCACTGAGTGTGATTTCTACAGAAGCTTTAGAGTTGTGTCAGAGTGGAAAACCATTTGGATTCATTGTTAAATTCAAAAGAACCAAAGTCTATGAATGAATCAGGTCAGTGTCACAGATGGATGTACAGTTACAACATGTGGACTAATGTTTACTTCACATACACGCCGGACGAACACTGGAATAATATGGACCATAATGATGCTCAAATACAACAACACAAAGTGACTAAACACACACAAACCACAGCAAAATACAGGGAAACTGGAACCAGGCAGGATGGAACTGGACTAGATTTATTTAAAACTGAAACTGGTCAGGGTGGAACTTGACTGGATTTAATAAGAGGAAAGAAAAGTGATTCTACTTCAAAAGATCTTCAGTCCAACTTGACCAGAGTTAATCTTCCACAAACAGGTTCCTAAAGGTTTCATGTGAACATTGTGAGGTCTGAGTTCCTCTGTCAGTTGAAGAGTAGGTCTGGTTATATGGCCAAACATGTTATCACGGTAAAAAGTGTCATTTCAGATAGATGATGATTAGGGCTGTGTACTGGCAAGAATCTGGCGATATGATACAAATCACAATACTAGGATTACGATGCGATACATCACGATAGATCATGATACTGTTAAAAAGGCCATTTTTTTGTTTGTTTCTTTTTTTTAAATGATTATTTCCTTGGAGAATTGAATTATACCAGAAATATGGACAATACTAAACACATTCTTATTTGATCAGAACAGGATCTAATGCTATATCACAAAATTTTCCTGTGTTCAAACTTAAATTATGCTTTACAGACATTACAGTTTAAGATCCTGTTCACATGTTCATATTCTATAAGTTCAGAACTAACATCAAACCATTATTTTTGTGCAATCCCAACAAAGGAACTAACATTATTTAATAAAAGTGTTAAATAATAAATAAAATATAAACAAAAAAACAAGAATGAGCCTCCACAATATCTGCATTTGAATAAATACCTAAAAATACCAATACAGTACTTTTTAATATTGATACAGTATTGTGAAATGAAATATTGTGATATATTGCAGAACCTATATTTTCTTACATCCCTAATCATGATCGATGATAGCAGTACTAAAGGCCAGTTGGTGGAGTGGAGTGGGTGGAGAAAGCAGATCATTACATTCATATCCATATCCATAAAATATGAAAATTATTCAGACACTGAAAGAGCCAGTCTTTTATTATTGTTCAGAATAAAGGATCTGTCATGTTTTCACTGGTTTGGATAAAGGCAAATATTCTGAAAACCGACAGGTCTGAACATCTTTCTCTGGACTCTACATCTATAAAGATGTGATGATGTGAAGATGATTGCATTTAATTGCAGTAACAACAATGAACAAATACTTTGACATAAGTCATAGCATCTTTAACATGTCTGCATAATATGTGACCTATGATGCATCTGGTTCTGCCCCCTGATTCTACATCCCTGAACCGTGAGGAGGTGGCTTTAGGAGTCTAAGCCCCGTCCAAATGTTGAGGCTTAAGTGAAACTTAGTCTTGTTACACTGAGGAGTCTTGTTCCAGCTGCTGTGGGTCCAGGTCTGGTCCACTTAGGGGGGGCTGTGGTCAACCCGTTGTGTGTTGACATTCCAGCCTCATACCAGCTGCATGTGACGCACAATGGTCGGATTGTTCCTGACACTGTTCAGAGTGACAGCTGAGGATGAACGCTCAGGATCAAGTCACATCTTGTCCATGAAGAAGCCAAGCCTCATTTTATTATTTTAATCAACTATATTCAACTATGTCATGATATTGATCGGTATCGCATCTCCCTGATGCAGATGATCATCATCACAGTCTAATCTCTCTGAAGTTGTTTTTGTCTTGTGTCTTTTTCATCTCTGTCTCATGTTGCTGCATTGTCTTCATCTTGTGTCTTTTAGGTCGTTTTTGTTTGTGTCTTGTTGCTTCTCTTCTGTTGTATTGGTCTCCTTTCATCTTTTACATCATTTTGTATATTTTACTAATAATCTAAATAACCATCCGGTGTCTCAAACTAAAAAATTAGCACTTATTTGTACAAACATACTGATGACTTTTATATTTGTAATAACCATCAGCATTAACTGATATGAAATCATTTGGACTGTATTATCCATGTCCATATTTTGGTCATGACAGCTTTTTAAAATCATTCGTCCAGTTAGTCACATGTCTGTGTTGAGTGGATTTTTCCGTCTTGTTCTCCACAGCATCCAGCGCTGTAAATGAATCCTGACAGTTTGCTGTTTCCAAACGCTGTCTGTTCACTGCTTCTGTCTGTTGGTGATGTTATTTTCTGGACGAGGACTCAGGAGGTTTTGAAATGACATGGATGAATGTCTGAAAGTCTGGGACTCAGGATGACGTTGGAGAAACAATCAAAGCTTGTATTGACAGATGGAGAATCGAATGTATACAATACAGAGGTGTATTGAACGAATACATGTGAAGAACGCAAACACTCACCGTAAGTTTCCACACGAATCTTGCGCCGCTCCTGAATTCTCAAACACTTTATTCTGAGGCTGGGGCGTCGATTGGTGTGTGTGTGGGGGCTATGTGCAGGTGTCCATGGAGTCAAGTATGCCTGACTCTGTGGGGGCCTTTAACGTGTTTCAAATATCCGACCCAGCATCTGTGTCTCTGTTATACTCTGTTGTCATATCTTGCTTTTTTTCTGAGAATTCGCCATTGCTGAATGTATATAGAGCAAACCCTGCACATGGGTTCTGCTTGTGTCCACCCTGCTTCCCAAATGTTTGGATTCTTCACTAGTGCTGCCACTAATGACTAATTTTCTAACGATTAATCTTTCAACAAATTTTTTGATTAGTTGACTAATCTAAACGACAGTGTTTTTAAAAAATCAAGTGTTTGTTATTTTGTTGTGTCCATTTTATTTTGAATACAACTCGAGGGCCAAAACATAAAATGTCACCTGTACCATGACAAATGTAAACAATATAAATAACGTAAATATTACCAAACAAAAAATTACAAAGTGGGATGTTTTCCATGTAAGAGCAGGGGACCAGGGTAGGAAGGGAGGGAATGAATGTGTGCGCAGGGATCCATGGACCGGGGGAGGCAGGGGATGAATGGGTGCGCACCGATCTACGAACTGGGGGTGTGTGTGTGGGGTGGTCAATAGTAAAATGACTTGTCAACTAAAAAACTTGCTGTTGACTATTTTTCATAGTCGATTACATCGACTAATTGCAGCAGCACTATTCTTCACATAGACTACATGTATTTGTTCGGTACACCTCCGTATTGTATTGAAGGCACTGAACCAAACGGTTTGCGGTAAAAACAAGTGCATTGTTACACCCCTAGTTCAGACTGATTCAGCATAAGAACTATGATGTCTGTTGGACTGTTCATAATGTGAATGGAGGGAATGAAATTTGACCATACAATAAGAAAAATGTCTTAAAAGTCAAAAATGTGGCTTAACAAACCTGCAGATACACTGATAGGGCAGTGGTTGTAATTTTTGTGTACTTTTAGTTTATTCTTTTGTGTATTTTTGTGCATGTGGCGTGTAATAACTATGAGGCCTGTTGTACTGTTATTTATGTGAATGTAAGGTCTGAAATTTGACCAAAGACGCCTTGAAAGAAATTCAGCTTCATCAAATCTGCATAGGGCCTGGATTATTACCTCCGCCAGGTTTGTTTGTTAGCAAGATAACTCAAAAAGTTATGGACATATTTTCATGAAATGTTTTGGGAAATGTTGATACTGGCACAAGGAAGAAATGATTAAATTTTGGTGGTGATGGGGGGGGGGCAGATCTGTCTTGGCGGTGATCTGCGCTCCCTGAGTGCTTTTCTTGTTTTTCTTGTTATTTATATCCTTAACAAAGAGATTTTCAGTATAAGTATAAAAATAGTTCTTATTTTGAAGTCTGATGATACTGACTTTGGCCAATATATCATTGTGTCCCAGATCCAGTGTTTGTTGAACATCAGAGTGTGAATGAAATTAAACTCAGAATGTCGTTTCTTGTTTTTTGCTCCATGAACTGGGTTTAACATCTCAGTAAACGTCCTGTGTCTTTGTTGCTGGTGGTTTTACGTCGTCCACCTGTTGGCCTTCGCTCACATTGCGTCGTCATGTGACCCTGTTCTGACTCTGCTGATGGGTGCTGTGTGTCTTTCACACTTTACAGCTGCACATGTGTTGTGTGTCTGTTGTTCTGACACACAGGGAACAGGAGACGTCCAACTGCAGCATTACAACTCTGCACGGCAGCGACAACTGCGCGACCAACTGCTGCTGGGTATTCTGGGATTGTGGGATTCTGGGATTGTGGGGCAGGACTGCTGATGGAAGGGCTCTGCAATGCTCCGTGGTCGAGGAAAACATAGCCTTGGCTTGAAAATGGCTCATTTGGTGAAGGCTCTTCTTAACTAAGGCACATAAAGCCGTCAGTGTGGTGTCATTATGGAGAGTAAAAACAGCTCAGTGCAAAATAAACCAATAAAAGAAAGAAAAAGGCAACAAACGCATGTTGATGATGTGTTAAAGGAGGCTCATTTTGGCTCCTTCCTCAAGTTGTTCTACTTCACAGTCCTCATGTGCTGCATGTAGCCTTTTCTGGTTATTTTACACATCTGTTGGTAAATGTTTTATAGTCACTGACTTTGATCCAGAGTCAGATAAACACCATTCCAAGATGAACACTTCAAAAATGTTTATTGCAGTTTTAAAGTAACTGAAATGATCATCGCAACATTAGCTGGAATTTGTTCACATCAGATATAATCCTTAGCAAAAATGTTTGGGTATTTTTATTTCATCTTCCTCTTGTATGTCCTTCCCATTGTTCAGTGAAATGTGACCTTTATCGTGATAATTATCTACATCAGTGTATTGGTCAGAAAAGGAAGAGCAGGGTGTGTAAAAAAACGGTGTGTAATATTTCGGCGGACGTAAAAGCGATACACGTTGTGAAATGTATTGTCAGATCCTGTTCATTACACAAACAACATTTGAACAGCTTAGAACATTTATTCAACCATGTACAAATATGCAAAAATAGTTTAGAAATTAATAAATAATGAAAATAATAAAATAATAGGGGAAAACAATACAATTCTAGTCACTTCTCAATGACTAGAATTTCTCACTTTCGTTCCCTTAGAAACGTGTTTTTACTGTCTCTACCTGCACCGAACGCGCACCAAACGTAATGACACTATCGCCGAAAAATTGTGTTTTTATCATCTTACAAATTTGGTTTTCCATGTGTTTTAACACCATTGTCTTCACAGGATTAGTTTGAGATCTGTACTTTCCACACATTGAAATGGAGTTTTAGCGAGGCTCTGTCTGCTGCCACATCATCTGAAATCACATGACATCAGAACGCGCCAACACGTCCAGGGACCCTCTAGAGTTAATGGATGATTTGATTCATTTTTGCAAAAAATAGATGGATTTAGCCGAAATTACGCTGTGACAAGGTAAGAGAACAATATATTGATAATTAGCACAGCTTTAAGTAAGACCTGCACCATTTTTTTGGCTGCACTTTTCAAAAATTAACCGTGAAAATCATAGGTGTAGGGCACGCTGCCTAATACACTGATCTACGTCAATATGAACATTTTTATGGTAGCCCATTTTCAGACCAGACCTACATGACGACAACTAGGGATGCAAATTATCGATTAATTCATTAATTGTTAGTTGGTTGCCCTTAACGATCGATTAACGATTAATTGATAAGCGGCGATTTTCCTGAGAACCTGAATTTCTTTTTCAAGACGGTCTATAAGAATAAAAGCTAAATATTGGTTATACACTTCATGAAAAAAGCATGTCATATTCCTTAATGATTGATTTATTGAACTATTGGATACAGTCAGTGTTTCCTGTGGAATTCATCTGTTGATGTGGCAGTGTGTAATGGGGGGGGTGCATGCGCGTGCATTTCGCCGGTGTGTGTGGGGGTGCATGCACATGCATTTCATGGGGGGGTAGTACTCACACGCGTGCAGTACGGCTGGGGGATGCGTGCGTGTTGGTTGGTAACTGCGCATGCGTGCATCACTTTCCGTCCTACTTCCAGTACTATGGGGGTACAGTGCAGTCCGTGTCCCTGCAGAAGTGAAAATGAAACTTTTCACTGACTGTAGACTAGACCAGGGGTCAGCAACCCTGGTCCTAGAGAGCCACTATCCTGCATGTTTTAGATGTTTCCCTCTTCCAGCACACCTGATGGTCATTATCAGGCTTCTGCAGAGCTTGATGATAGGCTTATCATTTGAATCAGGTGTGTTGGAAGAGGGATACATCTAAAACATGCAGGATAGTGGCTCTCTAGGACCAGGGTTGCTGACTCCTGGACTAGACCAACCTCCAGGGAAAAGGCTCCGATACCAACCCCGCATTTGTGCGTGTATTTATTCGGGGGTGCACCACCCCCACAAACGGGCTGGTCTGTGCTTGGCTCCACCATGTCCATAAAGACATTCTAACTCATCAACACCATGATCCAGTTCAATGACCGGCTATCCCAGCTGCAGTGTCGCAACAAACTGGCAGCCTTCGGACAGGTGTGGACGGGCGGAAAAGGGCAATTAACCGACAATTAATAATTTAATCGAGCAAATTCTTATCGACAATTAATCGTTAGTCGATTATTTGTTTACATCCCTAACACCAACATAAGTACAGATTGGTTTGATGTAGAGTCCAACAGATGAATCAGTATCAGCAGAATGTGTCTCTGATGGTGGATGATGTTTACATTATATTTACCTTCTCTCTTCCAATCAGCTGGATTTGTTGTGGTTTACAGTTTGTAGTTTGATTTCCAGTTGTACTAATTTATACAGGGTTCCCACTGGTTCTCACATGGTTTTGGTTCTGTTTGGGTTCCAGTGTTTTATCTAAGTTGGTCTGAACGTCCTTCCACAAGACAACACAACATTTCAATAAAAACTCATGATTTGTATTATCATATTTTTGTTAAAAAATGGGAAAAACATCTAAAAAGTTTGGACTCCGTTAGCTTGATGCTCTTCTGATTGATTTATTCGTTGTTGATGAGACTCGTGATGGTAGAAAAAAAACTGAGGTAGTATTTGTTGCTTTGACTTAAGAGACTTTATGCATCCAATAAGGATTATTTTATTTTCATTTTTAGTTGATGAATGTGTCATTTATTTTGATAATGAATGGATTCATTGTCTATAAAATCTCTAAAAACTTGTCGGCAGGTGTTTAACTTTGATCCAGTGTAGATATATTCAGTTTACTGTCACAAAGGAGCGAAAGAAACACAAAATAAATGAAGTTTAAAATCCTAAAGTAACAGAATGTGGGCTCAAACTGATTATTAATGATCAAAATGATAATTGATTAATATAATAGACCAGTAGTCACTCTATTTGACTGTTAGAGGTTGTTGTTTCCTTCAATTCCTTTTCATCTGATGAATCTGCCTTTATTTAGTCCACCACTTATTCTCGTGTTTCTCCTGGTTTCAGCTCTAAGTGGGAGTATTTAACTCTTTATTCCCAGTGTAAGGTGCTCAGATGAACATATCTGAGTGAGGACAGTTGTAGGTTTCCAGTGTGTTTCCATTGTTGGTCTCATGTTGTTAAATGATTGAACTCAAACCTACTGTCCTGAGTCTAATGGTATCGGCTCATCTTCTGCATGAATCCATCTTAAAGCCATGTGTCGGTCCGGTAAGCAGAGTCATTCTGAAGGTCTGACGTCCTGGTTCTCCTTCCACAGCCCTGAGCCCAGGATGAAGTCATAGAACATGATCTAAGTTTGTGGCCAGATGATTGAATCATACATTTTCCTTTAATTTGGGGTTATTAAATGAACAGAGCTGCTCTCTGTGAGCGCGCCTTAGCTCATTTTCTCGCTTATGGTTCATTTGAATGGCTCTGAATTAGGGGTAAAATTAGTACTTTTTACTGGTTGGACTGTGTTTCCAATTCCCAATTAACCAGAAAGTTTTACTTTAGGAGCAAAGCGGAGGCTCATTATTGGATAAAGTAAAAAATCACAACAAATACCTGAAATGTGGATGTGGTTTATTGAGGATTATGGTTTGTTTTAATCGGTAGTTCAGCCACAGATGGATGTGGATGGATGAAAGTTATGATTTTGTGTTTTTTTGTTTTTTGTTTTTTTTTCAGCGTTTACGTGGAATAAACACACACTCACATGGACAAGTTGATTTATTCATGTTCATCCAGATTTGAGATGGATCTGATGCTGTGATAGATTTAGAACCAAGACTTTATATAATACACTATTGTGATATTTTCATTGTTTATGTTGTTTCTGTTCTCTGTTGTAACAGACTTAAAAATGTGTTTGTCCTGTTCTGGAAGAAGGTCATAAATCCAGTTTATCTAAGGTTTTCTGCTACATGTAAATGATCATGGTGTACTGCCACGCCAAAATAAAAGCTGCCGTGCCTTCAGAATTATGATCTTTTTTTTCAGATGTTACAGATGTAAAATACATTGTATGAATGGATCCATTTAAACATAAAGTCTATATTTGTGCACATTTATGGACCATAGAGGGTGAAATAGTATTCGTGAAATGTGACACTTCTCTGTAAATAACTTCATTTTGAAAAACAAACACTGGTGTCTCAAGTTTCTGTCCGGCTCTACTGTGGCTCACTTGAGAGTGGCATCAAAGAGGCAACAGAGCAGCGGAAAGGGAAAGAGAAAAGGGTGAGACAAATGTACCTAAGCAAGAATAAGTTTAACCAATAGTTTGCTGAAGCCTGTGAAAATGACCCTAATCTTAACATCAATGTTAATAATGCAATGTTAGCAACAGTAATGTTTAACGTTAATGCTAGAAAGTTTCGCTTTCACGTGTTGTTTCAGATGATGTTACAGTTACATTTTGAAAAACAGAATGATGTCAGGTACAGTGTTTCCCTGAGAAATGTTTGTAGCAGTGGTGCTGTGTCAGTAACTGAGCAACACTAGGGGGGTGCGGGGGCATGCTCCCCTGGAGGAAGATTTTGCAAAATAACTTTTTAAATTGTGACTTTTGATGAGTTTTGTGTAAAGAAATTGTGTCCTAGTCCTGTTTTGGGCTCAGCAGGGCGCCGGTGTGGAGTGTTTGTGGTTTGTTGGTTTGTTTGTTTGTTTGTTGGCAGTTCTGTGCTCCTCTAATGGAGGCTGTAAACAGGAGCAGGTGTGAATGTGAACCCAGGATGCTGTAATTTCACTGGTTTGTCTCTGAACATCTCCTCTGCATTGTTACTTGTCCTGGTCTTTAAGTGTGTTTAATGTGATGGGAGTTTATGTGATGGAGGCGTGCTTTTGTAACTGTTGAGTTCTTCAAATATGAATATGAATAAAAGTGTAAACCATCATGTCCAGAGGTTCAGACAGTAATGTTCACTGATCCACGGGGTTTGTCAGATGGACAGCAGCAGAGGAGACAACTGGAGGTATTTTCATCTGAACAACTTTAATTATGTGGTTTACTTTCTATTTTTGCCCCTGGAGACCACAGCCCCCCCCTCCACACACACACACACACACCCTGCAGCCGCACATTTGCAACATTTGTTTAGTGAATTGAACTGCTTGTCGTTGCCACCTGTTTCAAACCAAATTGTTGTCCCACGCCCTGAAGACCTCCACACCTGCTCCCCCAGACCCACACCCACACCAAGACCCAGACTACAACCCAGACCCAGATTCTGATGACAGTTCAGACTCACACCAAGATCCAGACCCAAACCTTGACCCGGGCTGCACCCCAGCCCCTGATTCTGAAGAAGGTCCAGACCCAGACCCACAGCCAGACCCACACCATTAATTTCATTTGGGAACATCCATCTATTCATCACATTCAGGTAAAAGACATTCAAGACAAAGTTGGAAGAGGAGGATTTAGCTCTAATAATAAATTAAAATCATAGGAAAAAACAGATTTTGATTCAAATGTGTCACAAATTCCAGTATATTAAAGACGAAAATATTTAAAGAAAGGTGGGTTTCATAGAGTGCCATCCGACCTGAGCTGTTCATCAACCAAACAAAAAGGGTTCTACTACAACCATCTGCAACAGGTTCTTCAGAGAACCCATCTGTGGTCTCAGAGTTCTTCTCAGAACCGCTGATGACAGATCCTATTGTTGTGAGTTAAAGATAAAGTTCAGTGAAATTTGTCATGTGACTCCGTGGATCCTCTGTCTAACTGAATGTGACCTAGTTCTTCGTTTGTTGATTTTCACTTTTCAACCCCGGTCTTTCTTCCCTTTCCCATGATGCTCAGCTGTTTTCTGTACAGTGTGCAGTTAAATCCACTGAATAGTCCATCCATCATATAAAGTCCAGTATCAGTTCTTTCCTCATATGGTTAAATCTTGTTCATATTTGACTGAATCTACATCAGAGGTTTCCAGAGTAAGTGTAGCAGTCAGTTTATTCATCACAAACCAATGTACACCTCAGACAATGAGCTCATCTATTCCACTAACAATAACTGTCAGGTAGGTCTGGCCTGTTATGTAAACCCCCCCGAGGCCAGAACACAAAACTCTAAACCCAGTCCACCTCCTGTATTAAATCCAGATTGTTTGAGCTGAAGCAAAACTATGTCTTCATCCACAGATACAATGAGTGATGCCGCCGCTGATTCTCAACACAGTAAAAAACATCTGCACAGGTTTTGTCAGCGCATTTATGGGTATTTTCATGTTTATCTCCAATTAGAAAATGACAGAAGGATTACCTCAACCAGAACGTTCATCTCATCTGTGTAGAGATGGATGGACTAGTTCTGCAGCGGTTTGTCCTGTGAAAAGACATGATAGTGATGTCTGAACATGTGCAGTAGGTTCACGTCTGTCTTCAGTCTGGGCTTGTGTTCTAAGCCTCATCTTAACAGGCAACAACTACGGATGTAACGATATGAAAATTTCATATCACGGTTATTGTGACCAAAATTATCACGGTTATCATTATTATCATGGTAGTGTTGAAATTGTGCTGAAAATGTTCAAAAAGTACGTATGCACACACTGAAATAATTTAACCAAGTTGTATTTTGAAAAAAAAATAACAACAAAAAAAAAACACAAATAAAATAATTGGTACAATACACTTTCTCTTGGCAGAAACATTCAAATATTAACCCTTAGTGGTCTGAGCCTATTTTGGCTGTTTTCCAGTCCTTTTGATTTTGCCTTTATATACTATATAAACAAATGTTTACTATACCCATGTTTGGTATAATTTTTTTCAGCACAACTTCATTTATATCATCTGTCTATTATTTTTTTCACTTTAACCTACTGTATCAACATAAAAGGCCAGAAAACACAAAAAATATATAAAATCCGATTTGAAAAATGTATATAATTTATTGCATAAATAACACACAGATGCTTAACGAACATTTTCAGAGACTTTAAAAGTGAATATTGGTTCCAAATATTAGGTATATACCATCAAAATTGTAATAAATTAAAACTATACTTAAATATTTGACATAAAAGCACATCTTTACATAGGCGTTTTCTCCGGAAAAGTGCAGTAATCAAACACAGTTATCATGATAATGAGAATCTAAACGGTAATCCTAATCGTTGGCAATTTTACTGCGGTTTATCGTTATACCGGTAATCGTTACATCCCTAGCAACAACACATGAAAAACTAACACTCTGTTCACCTGTGACACAGGTGTCAAACATACAGCCCATGGGCCAAAACCGGCCCACCAAAGGGTCCAATCTGGCCCGTGGGATGAATTTGTGAAATGCAAAAATTACACTGACGACATTAACAATCAAGCAAGTTAAAATCATTTTACTTCAGGTTCCACATACAGACCAATATGATTTGAAGTGGGTCAGAACCAGTAAAATAATAACAGAATTATCTATAAATAAGGACAACTCCAAACTTTTCTTTTTGTTTTAGTGTAAAAAAATAAGATTACATGAAAATGTTTATATTTACGAACTATCCTTTGTAGCAAACAAAAAATGTGAATAACCTGAACAACCTGAAATGTGGTATTTTAACAATATTGTGCCTGTTATTAAATGTTTTGTGAATTTGTAGATCCACTGTGTAAATGATAAACTGAGGCAGAATATTGTTAAAATTGCAGTTTTCTTAAGACATTTCAGGTTGTTCATGTTATTCAGATTTTTAAGGATACTTTGTAGATGTGAACATTTTCATAATGTAATTTTACTTCTTTCACTGGTTTTTACTGGTCCAGCCCACTTCAGATCATATTAGGCTGAATGTGGCCCCTGAATTAAAATGAGTTTGACACCCCTGATGGGAATCGATAAGAATTTAATGACTCTGATTCCATTATCGATTTTGCTTATCTATCTGATTCCTTATCGATTCTCATTGGGTGAGGGAATAAAAGAGTACAGTGTGTTTGCATTAACTGTCTCTTATATTTCCATCTTTGCATAGAAAATATAGCCAAACATATACAGTACAGCATTTCCGCTGGTAAGGTTTTGCCGTGGCGCTGTGCCACGGGGGTGGGGGGCATCACTGCTGAAAACTCACTCCATCATGTCAGTGATGCAAGGTTGGAAATGCCCATTTCTTCTAAATTGCCCCTCTTCAGATCCATTTATTTTATTTTATTTCTCTGTTGAATTTCTTTAGTTCTACTCCATAAATGTCATTGTCTGTTCTGTATCCAATGGTTCAATAAATCAATCATTAAGGAATATGACATGCTTTTATAAACAATATTTAGCTTTTATTCTTATAGACCCTATTGACAGAGGAATTCAGGTTCTCAGGAAAATCACTGCTTATCATTTAATCGTTAACTGATTGATGAGGTAAACCAACTAATGATTTAGGGATTCATCGATAATTTGCATCCCTAGGTCTGATACTGGGATCATGTCAGAACATTAGGAGTCCTTGTGTTCATCTTTATTCTGCCGTTAATATTCTAAATAGAAGTTCTGACAGCGTTTGGAGGCTCACGTTGGAGATGCCAGTCTGGTTCATCAGCTCAGATACAGGCTGAACGCTGATATTAGGCTTCCCCAGTGACTTCCCCTGTTCTCATCCTGCTAGTATAATTAACTCTCCACTTTATAGTAAGTCTGTGACCCATTTACAGAAAGACCAGATCCACCAGAACAAACTGTTGGACCATGATCAGACTGATAGATGATGTAGAACATTTTCTGTCCTCCACCAGCTTTAACAGTTGTTAGTTTATTAACAGTGAACCTTGACCCAACACACTGTCAGTAAACTCAGGGAAAACAGTCTTATTCTGTCTTGAATGAGGCTCAGATGAACCCCAGCAGAGGTCCTCAGGTATTTCTGATCACCACCAGAATGACATCAGAGGTTAAGCCTCCTCTCAGCGTTGATGGATACTTCCACAGAGATCAGAAATAAGCCTCATATTTTTCCTGTTATTCAGCCTCTGATTTGGGCAAACGGCTTCCTGTTACTGGAGCACGGTTACCATAGAAACCTACAGTATGTGGTCATGTGATGGAGTAGATTGGTTGGGGCTGATGTCATCTGATGAAGAAAAGAAGTAGCCTGATCAACACAAAATGTTCAACGTGATATGGGGCTGCACGATATTGGAAAAAACTGACATTGTGATTTTTTTTAACCCTGCGATATATGTTGCGATATGAAAAAATACTCAGGAGGATATAACAGATGTGTGGTGATGACGTATATGGTCAAACAAATTAGATGTGTTTCCTCTTGTTGTGGCAACAGGTGCAAGGCACTGTCGACACAGAGCACGTTTTAGTTTCATCCTTCTTGTAGTTGAAATAATTCCAGATAACTGACATTGCTTTTATTTTGGCACCAAGTCTTCGTTTTCTGGGATTTTCTCTTGTTCGTTACTCATTTTTCAGTGTTGTTACCAGCGACTCACTCCCATGTGCAGGGGCGTGGTCTGCTTCGGCAAACTGATCAAGATCGATTGTGATTGGTGGATGGCTGTGTGCAGTGTGTCAGGTACCCAGGTTGAACTTAGATGAGAACACGTTGAGTTCATTTTCCTCCTACATTGCAGAACCTACAGTGACTATTGCGCACACGTACATTGCAATGACGATGCTCAAACGATATATTGTGCAGCTCTAACGTGATATCATGACTTGCGTAAGTATACACACCACTTTTAATTGGCGTTAATTGGCGTGTTATCTGTAGACAATATAAACTTGCACTGAGGGTTAGGGTTATTCGAACTTGAAATGGCATGAAATAACACACGAAAAGACAAAAATGCGTACATGTCACATGCCAAATGCCATACAAACTGGCATGACATACAAAGTGATTTCATGAGATCAGTCTCAAAATATTAACATCTATATAAAATCTTACCTTTGTGCTTAGGGTTTATTTTGTTGACATCGTCAGTTTAAAAGTTCCTTTTACCAGTGAATATTCTTATGTTGAACAAGCATTTTTGCTGTAGTTTTATTGAAAGTTCCAACTTTATACTTAGATTGCACTCAGACAAATCGGAAAAATAAATATGAAATCATGAATTGCAGCTGATAAAGTGTTTTAGCCTCGATGCAGCTTGTTTCAGCTTTTGCATAATTTTTGTCTTGTCGCATTTTTTTTTTCACAAATAATTGTTGTCTTCGTCTGTTCATTTTTAGTCAGGCAGAGGACAGACTGAAAACAGGTTTTTCTCCACATCATTTTTATATGAAAAGTAAATAATAATATGATGTGTTGTTCCATTTCTAAAGCTTTTCTTTTCTGCCAAAACAAATGAATTCCCAGTGATCCTTGCTCAGAACCAATGATCCTCCGGTGGATTTGGAGTCTGAATCAGGAGCAAAAACACAAAGTTACTGTACGTGAACAGACTCGGTCTTCTATAAATGTCACTTAAAACCTGCTCATGGACGAGGCTGATGATCCTCTGGTCAAAGTGATCTCATGACTTGCGTACACAACTCTTTTAACTGGCATGTATATTTATGCATAATAAGCTTTCTGCATGTATGCTCACACTATTATTAGCCCCCTGTCCAACCTAATACTATGCACTGAAGGTTAGGGTTTTGTGAACTGGAGATCTTAGCGTTAATTGACACGCGATCAAATACCGTTGAATAACATGCAAAAGGCTGAAAATACAAAATGCCGTTAGAACTGGCGTGACATACAGTGCTATTCCTTGAGATCAGTCTGCTCTGGTTGTGAACCCAGCTCGGAGTCCTTCATAGGTGAACATATTTACTTGACAGTGATGTGGACAGTTTTCTGCTCTTTGATACAACCCTGCTGGAAAAGTTGGCAGAGAGGCAGAACAAATATTACAGTTTGCATGAAGGAATGCTGTGAAAAAGGCCAGAGATCATGGCGTTATTAGAGCATACCTCTGAGTAATACCGCTTCACTGGAAGTACAACACAACACATATGGATGAAAAGAGGTGAAATCTGAGTCATCGTTGCGCAGGTTAATTTAACATTTTCTGTCCACTTTAAAGGGAGAAATTCAGTTTAAACTCATAAAAGATCTAATGACATGTTAAAAGAACACAACTCAGAAGACAAAAATTATATAAAACGGGACAAAATATGACCCAAAAAAAATTACACTAAAGATAATAACTTTGGCAAAGAAAAATTTAAAAAAAATTAAAATTATGTACAGGATTATGTAAAATGGAAATGTCACGAAAGGCGTCTGAAGCTGTAACAGGACAAACACAAACCTGTCATCTGTCGTTTAATCATTCACTGCTAATTTTGTTCATTTTATATACTGTGACTTAATCTTCATAAATCAGAAAAAAATTATTTATTTATTTGCACATCATAAACCAGCAAGAGAACAATTAAACGAAACAACATTCAAACAAGTCACATTATTGTGCAGAAGAGGATAGAAGCCAAAAAAGGCTTATGTGAATACCTCCCTGGAAATAAACAATACACAGGAAAAAAAAAAAAAAAAGACAAAAAAGAATTAAAAATATGATATAACTGAAATAATAAACTAAAGTAAAAAATAATAAAAATGTAAATCAAATTACAAATCATCAAATACAAATCAAATGATATACAGCCTTACATTTTTTCATGTCCTTCATGAGTCCTTTTCAGATGCTTTTTAAATAATGATAAAGAAGATGTTGATTGAAGTTCAGGTCGTAGATTATTCCATAGATGTGGTCCACGATATTTTAGAGAAAACTGAATGACAGAAGTTTGGCAGTACGGAAGATAAAATTTGCTTGACTACCGTGTAGGATAATAGTGAATAACAGAAGACAACATAAAGAAGTTCTGGAAAACTTTGGGAAGAATATGAGTTAAGTGACCATATTTGGACATGAAGACACAGGTCTGGAAAACAGTCACATCAAAAACTGAGAGAAGTTGGAATTTTTTGAAGCAACTCTTAATCAAGTGGATATGATATATATTCATCCTAACAAAGTGTCTCGAAGGTTCAGTCAATGTCTCATCAGCTGATTGTCAGACTTGCGTTGTCCTCACTGGTTACCGTGGTGATGTCACGTTCAGGGGCAATAGGAGCTGACATGCTGAAGGCCGGTGTGAAACAGGACTCCCAGGTTGGAGATCCACAGGTGTGAGTCGACGTCAGCTCAGAAAAACGCAGCCTCATCACCTCAGGCCAGAACTCATCAGAACCGGCTTCAGCCAGGTCGGCGTTACGACACGACGAGGGCGCCGCAACACGCCGACAGCAGGACACAACGTGGAGCCACATGACATCACAAACTGAGGTTTTCCAAATGAACAAGTAGATTGAATTACATTATATTTATAAAGGACACAACCATTGAAACTGTAAAACAACAGGAGAGAAAACAGAGTTCAAGAGTGACACATGGACAGTTTTAGTTTGAGTTTGTCTGGTTTTACCCGGAAAGTTGTAAGTTTTAGAAGCTGAAAACAGTCAGATGAAAGAAATGTCATCAAAATTCATTTACAAAACCATAAATTTGTTTTAAATGAGAACGAGATGAGGCTGAGATAGAGTGAATGTCTATTGGTCCACCAGTGAGAATGTCCAGTTAATGATGTTTATTGTTTAGCGCTGTCAATTCATTTTTCTCATTATGTGTAATTATAACTATCATTATTATTATTACAATAACTGTTGTTATTATGATTATTACTTATATTACTTATTGTATATTGTTACAACTACTATTATCACTTGAAAATTTTTACGGATTTTTATTGATCATTGATTTCATTTTAATTTTATTGATTAGTAAACTATATATATATATATATATATATATATATATATATATATATATACACACACATATACATATATAATATGCTTTATTTTTATTGTTATTATTATTATTATTACTACTACTAGTACTACTTTATTATTATTTCTATTAGTACTTTCTAATGTGCAATTGGCTGTTTTTTCGCAACTGTTTTTTATAGTTATTGTTACTACTATTGTCTTGTACTATGTTTTATGTGTACATCTAATCTAATCTGTTCTGATCTAATATAGTCTAATCTAATCTAATCTAATCTAGTCTAATCTAATGTAATCTAATCTAATCTAATCTAATCTAATCTAATCTATTGCATGTCCCATACTGTGAAAAGACATTTAATTCTTCTGTCATGACATGATTTTATATTGTGATAAGATGAGTTGGGGACAGTGTCAGGTTCATCATAAAGAATATTAGAAAACCACAGATTACAATATTTAATAGTTCTTGTTCTTGTCGGTTTGATCTTTTTCATCTTTTGTGTCACTTTCACCTTGTTTTGTCTTTTTGTCTTTTGCATCAGATTTGTCTTGTTTTGTCTTGTCATTTTCATCTTGTGTCACTTTCACCTTATTACCTCCGCCAGGAGGTATTGTGATCACTTTGCTTTGTGTGTTTGCATACGTGTGTGCGTGTATGTTTGGTTGGTTGTTTGGTTGGTTGTTAGCAAGATAACTCAAAAAGTTTTGGATGGATTTTTATGAAATTTTCAGGAAATGTTGATACTGGCACAAGGAAGAAATGATTAAATTTTGGTGGTGATCTGGGGGGGGGGCAGATCTGTCTTGGTGGAGGTCTGCGCTCTCCAAGTGCTTTTCTTGTTTAGTCTTTTGCATTGGTTTCATGTTTTGATGTATTTTGTCTTATGCATTCTTTAATGCATTATGTTTTCTTGTCATTTTTACCTTGTGTATCTTATATCTTATGGATCATTTCATCTTTTACATGGTCTTCATGTGTTGTCGTGTCTTTTTTTTTTTTTTTTTTTTTTTTTGTTGATTTGTTTCATGTTTTCATGTAATTCTAATCAATAGTAATCCTAATCTTTCATTCAGGCCCAAACTCTTGGCCTTGACACTTTAAAGTAACAAATACTTGACATTAATCTTGACAGTTATTAATATTGAAGGTTTTTTATGTCTTATTTTTGTATTTTTTGTGGCTGTATCACTGGTAAACTATGGAAAAACCAACTCTAATCTAATTTCACCCTCACGTCTGAGTTTTATTCACGTTACATTGTTCAGTTGTGAAGTAGTTGTGGTTTGTGTTCTTCTTTCAGTGAATGCAGTTGTTTTTCCAGTGTTGGCTGTAGTTAACTATATGATCCTAGTGTGTCCTGGTCCCTGGTCTGGACCGGTGGACTTCATAGACCCCAGGTGGATCTCTGAGGATCTGTGTCTGATAATGTTTGTGTTCTCCGTTGTTGTCCCGTTGTGCTCAGACCTTGAACAGTGCTGCGATGGTTGAGTTTAGACCCAGAGGCGACTGTTCTGACATGATGTGGGTTCAGATATTTGAGCTCAGAACAGAGGAATGTGGATGTGCTTAGATCAACAGATAAGCATCAGGATGACTTCACATCTTTATGACTTTCACTGGCACCGTGACCCATCCTCAGCTCTAATGAGTCCTTAAAAAAACACTTTATCTTCAGCCGCTGTTGATTCTCTATTGAAATGACTGGAGTCTTTTATTCTGTGTGTTTTGAGGTGACTCGGTTATGTTAGACATTTTAACACAGTATTTGACCTGGTGACTTCACATTCAAAGTCGATTTTCTGATGCATAAGCAGATAAAGAGGTGAACCCAGAATCCGACTCTGTTGTCTGTCTTTAAAATGGATCAGGATTTTGTTATCAGAATCAGAATACTTGATTAATCCCAGGGGAAAACTGTTGTTTGTTACAGGCTCCATTCAGGTACAAGAAAGGGTATTAGGAAATAAATTATCTATAAAAAAAAAAAAAAAAAAGTATATGTTCCAAATATACATATTGAAACATTATTAAAACAGAGAACAGCAAGTTCTACGATATGTACTAGACAATATATTATCAATATGTTAATTAAAAGAAATAAACATAAATAAGTGAGCAAAAATATTGTTGTGTTATTAAAATTATGTGGTTATGTCAGTATTGAATCCAGCCTTCGCTTGTATTTCTGGTTTGTTTGATTTAGTTTTTCCAGTTAATTTTTCTTTCTCTGGCTGGTTATAGTTGACTTTCACTTTGCTTTTAGTTGAGTGTTGTTTGGTTTTAGTTGATGAGGACAGATGGACAGGTTTGTAGAGGCTGAAGGTGTAATACGTCTGATAAGGGTTTCGGTTAAAGTCAGTATCGGTGCTGCTTTGTCGGCTTTTATTCCATCTTAAATTGCAGTGAGTTTTGTAAAGATGATCCAGAACAGAGACGTAGTCTTATCTGTAGTGAAAGCGGACCAGGAGGCCGATCATGCCTCTGGGATGACATAACCCTGAGTGGAAAAGTACCGGCCCCCCCACCCCTGGCTGTAGATCCTCCGCTCGGCTGCAGATATCGCTGTGCTTTCATGCGGGAAGCCTCGCTGACATCAGCCTTTGAACGGGTCTTAAAAGTGGTCTTTACTGACTGTAATAAAAGTGGGATATCTAAGGAGGGCCATCACCGCCGGCCCGTGGGCAGAAGCATCAGGCTCTGATTATCCACTTGGGAGGCGGCAATATCAGGCCAGACGCAGCTCGCTTTTAATACCATCATCAAAGATACAAATAAAGGAGGATGGCACAAATGAAGAGGCTTCCCATCAGTCTGATTGGGACGAGGACAGGGGGACGTTCAGATACGGTGGGGTGGGGGTGTTCCAGGATAAACAACATGAGGAAGGTGTTACAGTAGCTGAATATGGCAGCACTGGCAGAGGTAACACACCTGGTTTACATCTGACCCAACACCGACTCTGTGAACAAACTGCTCTCCATCCTTTATAAATGTTTATAGGCCTGGTGGAAAACACACACATCTGTAAAATCACAACCCTCTCAACTTGAAGTCAACACACCAAGCTCTTTAGTTCGAGTTGGTTTTACAAGAGCATGAATAGGTTTATCTTTATTTCAAGGAACTGACTCATGGCTCAACAGTGGAAACGTCCTTCAGTGTTGACCTTTTTTTCTAACTTGTCTCTAGTGTGGATCAGGTAACAACATGCACTTCATCATTATTATTTTGATGGTTAAAGAGTGAAAATTTGAGGATGTTTGTGTGAATTCATCATGTATTTCTGCTTGTTTCCATCTGGGAACCTGTAGATCACAAAGGAAACAGAGACACAATGGTTTATCCACAGCTTTTGTCAAACTGATGCTATTTTTGATTCCAATCTCATATTTAGGCCAACAGCCCAAAAGATCAGATGGACTTTTGGTACCAATTGTTGTTCGTCCGTCTGACCATAAACAATTTTTCAAGAATCTTCTTGTCTGAAAACTTCAGTCAGAATGACTTGATCTGATTTGTGGAACATCTTTGGGGTAATGTCTACCAAGTTTAAAAGGAAGTTCAAAGAATGGGGAAATATTGATTTTAAAATGTTAAAAATCCCCATTGGTTTTTAATGGGACACATTTCAAAGTGCTAAAACTTCAAAACAGTTGAAGATAGATAGATAGATACTTTATTTATATTATTATTGATAAGATATTGATATAATTATTATTGGCAATAGATAGGAAGTCACATATGGGCTTTCAATTGGTGCCATGACCTTTGACATTGAGTGACCTTGAAAGGTCAAATGAATGTCAATTAACGTCTTTAAATATGCCGTTGGACTACAGGAGCCTTGGTCCTGTTTTTAGTTGTAGTTTTCATCAGCTGTCATGAGTCTGCATCATACTTCACAGTGTGTCTCTCCCAGAGTGAAAATACATTTTTAGAGGGAGTTTTATGGTAATAACTCCATAGTTTAACAAATATGAATATTTCCTTTATTGACAGAAAATTAGTTGACTTATTGAAAAGGAGTTTGTGAAAAACAGACTGAGGTTGAGCGTAGGTTGTTTAGAAGAATTTTGTAAAGAACCAGTTTTCAACCCTTCATCTGGTGTCAGAATGAGTCTCTTCAATGCATGGATTTACTCTGCACATTTATGGTCAGGTCACACTGTGTCTAGAAATATGAATATTAATGTATAAAAGTATGTAGTGAAAGTATGAAAATGAACAAAAATAGTCCCACAAAATGTTAGCAGTGAAACAGAACTTTTAGAAACGCTCTACAAACTACAAACCCTTTATTCACGATGAGCCAACATGTTTTTCTGAGTAAATGTCCTTGTTTTTATATGATGAGTCATTAACTCAGTGAGATGTGTCATAAGATTGTCATTTACTGGAGGACTGGTTTCTTTGCCAACAGATAATAACAGCATACAAACTGATCTCCTATGTTTTCACATGTTCTAGTCCCAGGATTGAGCCACTCAGCAGGAAATATGAGGAAATGTCATTTTACAAGAAGCCAAAGCTCCTGAACTCCGCCCAGAGCCAGACTTTATCTGTGATTTCAAGCTGCAACACATTAAAAGTCTTCCTCAGATGACTTCATCATGAAACCAGAGCTGCTTGGAGCGCTTCGTTAACCGTGTCGACTCCAGGCGACGGCCGTCATTCAGAACCAGATAAACGTCAACGCTTACAAATGTTATGTCATGAGAAGTGTTCAGTGGTTGAACAGAACAAGGACATATTACCAACGCAGAGATGTAGATATACATTTACTTCATTTAATGTCCAACGCACAGAGCAAGGTTATAATAGTTTTGGATTTTTCATTATAGTTTAGTTTTATTTAGTTTTAACTTTTTTTCCCCTAATTCAGTTAGTTTTAATTAGTTTTTAGAGCAGGTTTGCTAGTTTTTATTAGTTTTTGTTTTTTTCCAAATGCTTAGTTTTAGTTTAGTTTTAGTATTAGTTTAAGTTTTTTCATATCTTTTACCTTCCTCGCCGTCGTATTCAAATAAATCCCAGACAGGACTCTGCTGCTTTCTCCCAACTTTAGTCTCCATGTTTCCAGGTAGAGTGGGGACCAGAAGACGACTGGAAACCACAAGTGACCACAAGTGATGGACCGTGAATGGTATGGTGTGGTGCCGCCAGATAAAATTGCTCGAGCGAAGTTTACTGACATTGACAAAGACAAAAAAGAAGGGAATTTTATCTATAATTTTTATTCGTTTTAGTTACTTTTGTAGGCACACAATACAGTTTCAGTTAGTTATTGTTTTTTCTTTTAATTATAGTTTTTATGTATTTCAGTTAACAAAAATGTTTTTTCACTTCTTGTTTTCGTCATTTCGTTAGTTTTCGTTAACGATCATAACCTTGGCACAGAGTAGATCAATGATCAGAAACCTGAACTGATTTGACATAAAATTTGATGTAATGTCTCAAACAGCAAATAATCAACAAAATAATAAACCAAATGAACAAAACCGAACAGAGACAAGCAACATAATAATGTCCTGATCTGAGTTTTGGTTGATCACAGTCTCATGTTTTATTAATTTTCTGTAGATTTATTTAAAACCTGTTGGATCTGGTGGTTTCTCCTCAAAGTCTGAATGCTGGACATGGTCTCAGTGTGTGGACATGGTGCTGTGTAGTTCCGAATGAAGTGGATCACACCTGGTCCTGGTCCTGGTTACTCTCTCTGGTTACTCGTGTTGTTATTGAATAGATGTGAAAGGTTTTATCTCTGTTTGATGTAGATGTTTAAGATGATGTAGAGACTGAATTAAAGTGACGGTTTTCTTGTTTAATGAGTGAGTTTGTTGTGGTTTTATTACATTACTTTATTACTTCATTGTCATGTTTTATTTAGTACTTCTGCTTCTGCTTTGTTGTCATAACCTCCTGCAGATCTCCCCTGGGTCTTGATGTGCGTGAACAGACCCTAGACCAGGTGCAGGTTCAGGTCAGGGGTCAGAGGTCGGACAGTGAAGAGTGAGAGTTCCTTTTTTGGAAAAGCTTTCACTGGTGGAAGCAGATTGCCCCCGTCCTCCGTCCATCCACACCCACCCCTGTCATTCCAGCGACATGTGTTCTACAGTCCACAGTGGTGAGGAGCGGCGGGCTGGCATCTGTTCCGCTGTTATTTACTCACACTTGCTGCGGCAGCAGCTCTGAGGTTTAAGGAGCAGAGGCAGGAGCAGCTCCGTCCATTCAGCTGGAATCTCCACAGCTGAAAGAAGAGGCTCCAGACACCTCCAGTCCACTTCTCAGCAGACGCTGCCAGGAGCTCTGCTCACGTTTCAGCACACTGCCTGGAGCTTCAGCAGCTCATCAAAGAGCTTTTGTCTTGTTCTTGTGCACAGAGGTAAGGTAGGGCAGCGTGGGGGTGTTGGAGTGGGATATTAGCTCATAGGGGATAAGCTGTGATTGAACAGGTCTGACAGAGGTCTGTGACTTCATGACTCCTTGCCTCTTATCTAGGGAGAGTTGGGGTTCAGAGGGGAAGTTTTGACAGCCAGGCTCTCCACTCTGTCAGAGAGGGAGGTGGTGACTTCATCTCCTCTGTGAACCAGCCCTCTGCTCCCCCTCCTCCTCCTCCTCTTTTGTAGCTCAGCGCAGTCCGGCGTCATGCCAGCAGTCTTCATCCTGCTGCGCTCCCTGGTTCTCAGGCTTGTCGGCAGCAGACTGGCCGGGTCGGCGCTTCAGTTCCTGCGGAGAAGCCTCTCATCGGGCGCTGCCCACCTCGGCACAGCGCTCCGCTACGTCTGGGACCGTGTCCGATCCCAGGAGTCCAAGGAAGCTGTGCTGGGCTGCGTGCTGTGCATTCTCAACATGCACAAGAAGGTGGAGAACTGAACCCCCCCCCCCCAGACTCAGTTCAGCTTCAGTCGCTGCTGAACTCAGACTGGACGAGCAGAGCTGGAGTGAGGAGGCTGAACACAGGAGGCATGAGCTGGACTTTACTCTGGACTGCAGGACTTTGACTTTGACGTGGGACATGTCTGAAAGCATCGTTAGGAAGGTTCAGCCCTTCACCATCGGGACCAGGCTGTCGGTCCCGGCCGGGTCCAAATGCCAGGACTTTACGCAGACGTATCTGCAGAACCAGAGCCTGGATAATTGCATCCAGCACAACCTGAACTCTCTGTACCTGAGCCGGTCCCAAGTCTGTGCCCATGGACCCTGTCTGGTCTCACCCATTGTGAAGCAGGTCAAATGCCACCAGGAGGACATGGCGGCTGAGGACCACCTGAACCAGAATGTGGCATCGGGTTCCTCCGCTGTGTCCAGGTCCATCAAAAGATCACCATCTCTGGGAGTGGGGATGGGTCCGAGGACAAGGTGGGACGTCTGTCAGCGACCGGGTCCACATCAGAAAACAACAACAACAACAACAACATCAGCAGCAGCTCGGCAGAAACACATCTGCCCCGGATCGTAGGCGTGAGCTGTGAGAATAAACCCAACTCTCACTTCAAGGTAAGAAAAAGGCAACGACACCAGTTTGATCCACAGGAAAAACAGATCAAATACATCTGTAACGAATACATAAATAAAACCATAAGAAACAAGCACAGGAGGAGGCACAGTTTTCGGTGAAAGAAGGCCAAATTATACTGATTTATTATCATTTTAATGGAGTTTTCTTACTTTAAAACATTTAAAAGTAATTAAACTCTCTATGTATTGTTTTAACAAAATGTGAATCAAGGCTCCAACTTTTACAAAGTTTTGCAAATGTATGAAGTAACGATGCCATTTTCCTCAGAATTATGAGGATGTTTCATCAGAGGAATGTATAAACTTTGATTTTAATTATTGGAAACATATTTAATTACTTTTTCCAAGAAGCTGCATGTTTCTCTTTGGTGTTCTTAAACGTGGAGGTTCACTGTGAATCAGTGGAGACATTTTTCATTAAATAGTTTTGTTTTATTTCCAAGCTGTAGACAAAACTTTGGAAAAGCTGGAGCTCATAAAAAGATTAAGACAAAACCTGAAAAGAAAAGTCATTCAGTCGGTTTTGTTGGTCATTGATTTCATGAATTTCACGTTTGTCATCATAAAAACCTGTCTCTTTTCTGTCTGAAACGTTGGACTGTTCAGGTTTTACTCAGAAAAGACGGCGGTGACAAGATGAGGCCAACACCGGGACAAACCGGGCTGAAGCTGACCCAGGATCAGCACATTGGACAGGTACGAGCTCAGTCAGAGTGTGTTGTTGTGCATGTGCTGGTGTTTTCAGATGCACTGGGTCCGTATTTAGATCCGTCTGTACTTGAGGAGGTGAAGTCATACATCATGTTTTCTCCAGAACTTAACCCATGAAGACCCAGTGCTACTTTGATGTCACTTCCCCAATGAATTTTTCTCTCTATTTAACCTTTCTTTAGTGATTCATCACTGTTTATTATATTATCCTCTGTATTTTACATTTTTTCAGTGAAAATCAGGTATTTTTTCTGTACTTAATTTATTGATCGTGTAGATGTTCATAAAAGCTCAGATTAAAGTTGAGGGTTGTTATATCAGAAACAGACAAAACTGAAGAAAAAGTGACTTTTTCAGCAAAGGCATCAACAACTGAATGTAAAAACAAGTGTCTACAAACACTGTCACTGATCCAACTCCATTGGTTTTACTGGTGAATCAATGTTGTAGAAGGTGACGGTGTTTCCACGGTAACTACGAAGCCTCTGAATGTCCAATATGGTCATATCTGATGACCATGAAAAGATGAAGAACTGTATTTTACACCAATTATTGACATATATTGACAGGAGTAGTGGATCAACAGGTATTAAACAGTTTAGATCAGTAGATGCTTTTGGTCACCAGTTGCTTTTTGGGTCTTCGTGGGTTAAACCAGTTTCTTCTCAGATGCTTTGGCTGCTGCCGCACTGCTGTCGGTGTGGGATGAAAGCCGCCGGTGGCTGCAGGCTAAGGGTTCTGTTGACAGCGGCAGGACTTGGCCCGGTCCCCGCTGAAGTCGTCAGCCTGGGGATGAAGGCAGGGCTGGAAAACATGAGGTCAGGGAAGATGTTAACAAAAGGAGGAGGCTGGGTAGAATAACACTGTGACACAGCACTGGCCTCATTTCCCCTTTGAGTCCACAACCACAGGACTCACCTACAGCGGCGTTCAGTCCTTAACCCGGACAGGACGCCAACGTGACCGTCTGTTCAGTCAGGACGCTGAGAGGACGATGGTTTAAAGCAGAGGTGTCAAACTCATTTTAGTTCAGGGGCCTCATCCTCCCAGTATAATCAGAAGTGGGCCAGACCAGTAAAATAATAACATAATAACCCACTGGTTCCCAACCTTTTTTGGCTCGTGACCCCATTTTAACATCACAAATTTCTGGCAACCCCAAACATTCGAAATGGAGACATTGTTTTTTTGCTAAAATTAATTTGTTTTTGGTCATGTAATAGTTTGCTATACTATGTTACAAATAAATGTTAATTTTAGACACATTTAGTCTATATAATGTATATTATTGTGGACGGAGGCAGTAAAACCAGGTGTAAATTACTGCACAAAGGGAGAATTGGATTTTCCTTGGTCAGGATATGTACAGTCAGTCCAGCTTGGATTTACAAGGCTGACAATTAATACTGAACAAACAAGAACTGAAACTATGAATTATGAAAGAGCTGCAGCATCTGAAACTGACCACAATGAACATTTGACAGATAAACAGAACCACAGTGCTGCAGTTTCACAACCACAGTTTGCCTGATATGGATTGGGATTGGCTCTGTCAACTCAGCACGGATTTTTATTACTAAGTTTTTATTTTTATTAATTACTAGAAATTTCAGGTGACCCCAATTTTAATTAGGCGACCCCATGTGGGGTCCTGACCCCAAGGTTGAAAAACACTGTAATAACCTGTAAATAATGTCAACTCTAAACCTTTCTGTGTGTTTTAGAATGAAAAAAGTACACTATGAAAATGTTTACATCTACAAACTATCCTTTAAAAATGTGTGAATAATGTGAACATCTATGAAAAAACTGGAATTTATTGAGGAAAAATTAGTCCAATTGTAACAATATTATGCCTCAGGTTCTCATTTACACATGTACATTATAACTTTTAGATCACAGTGGATCTACAAATACACCAAAAATTTAGTAACAGGCAGAATATTGTTAAAATGGTGCTTCTCTGATGATGACATTTCAGGTTGTTCATATTTGTTCAAGTTATTCACATTTTTTGTCAAAGTAAATGGAAATATTTTCATGTAATTTTACTTTTTTTATTTTTTTTACACTAAAACAAAAATAAAAATGCATAGTTGTCATTATTTCTAGTATAGGATAGTGTTTTACTGGTCTGATCCACTTGAGATCGAATTTGTCTGAATGTGGAACCTGAACTAAACTGATTGATTGTTAATTGATTGTTATTATCTTCATCCCATGGGCCAGATTTGGAGGGCCAGTTTTGGCCCCCGGGCCACATGTTTGACACCTGTGGTTTAAAGCATCTGAAGGAGGGATGGGCCTGAAAAGCAGATGTGATTATCACCATAAATATTTCACTTTGCTTTTGTGTTAAAGATGATCATCTCACAGCTTTTGTCAGTGTTTATCTGTTCTGACCATAAAGAATAGTTTACAACCATAAAAAAACAAATGCTTATGTTGTTTTCATCTGGTTTAACCCCTAAAGACCTAGAACTATTCCAAATTATCTTTTCTCTCCATTTAACCTTAGTGATTTATCAACATCTATTCTAATCTTATCCTCTGTATTTTGCATTTTTCAGTGTAAATCATGTATTTTCTTATATTACATTCACTGATCATGTAGATGTTCATTACAGCTCAGAGTTAATATAAGGTTACTATATCAAAACAGAAAAATGAAGAAAAATGGACTTTTTCAGCAAATTCACTGAAGGTGCAGTGCAATTTACCGTAATTATTGACGTGTATTGATAAAATGAATGAATAAACACTGTTAAACATTTTCAATTAGTGCTTGGTTTAGGTTTTATAGGATGAATGTAGTTTAGAGGCAAATAACTTTTACATAATTTTATGTTTTTATCATCTATTATTTTTACATTGTTTTCATTTGATTCATTTTCTTTACTTAGTTTTTTTGCATCTTCTATCTTGTTTCTTTTTGTTTTCATTTTGTTAATTCTTTTCATTTTCATCCCTTTTCATTCTGTCATTTTTTATTCTGTTTTTCTGTTGTGTCTTTCATGAGTGATTTCACACAACTACTTTCCTTTCTTCTTTTATGTCATTTTCATTTTGTTTATTAAGAACTGAACTGAAAGTAAGAACTGAGTCACAAAATCTGAGACGTTTTGCTTCTACATCATTTTCATTTTATGTCTTTTACATTATTTTCATTTTTTCTTGTCACATGTTTTGCATATTTTGCATTATTTTCCTATTTGTTGTTTTTCCTTTTGTTGGGTCTTCATTGTTTTCATCTTTTGCTTTGTTCTTGGCTTATTTCTTTATTTTTGTCTCATTCTGTTCATCTTTTCCATCATTTTCCTCTTGTGACTTTTTTCATTTTGTTAAATCCGTTTATTTGAACCTTGTTCCACCTGTTTGTTGTTTTCTCTGAGTTTCATTGAACCACTCATGTCTGGTTCCTTCATCACTTCCTTTACACTGTGCAGACAAAGGTTGGACATTTATGCAGATAATCACTGATAGACTGATGAGAGCCCCAGCTCTGGAAAGGTGAGGTCTTTCCATGTGACGCTGAAGTAAATCCAGCGGGACACATCCAGTTCTGCTTCCTACTTGAGTCCAGATGTTTCCTGGTCCGAAGTGGTTCCAGGCGTGTTCGCTTCATGTCACATCGCGCTGACGGTGGCGTTTTGTTTGACACGTGTTTAGAACGTCTCTGTTTGGAGAAAGAAGGTGTAGTGAACAGGAGGCCACTTAGCATCTCCTCAAGGTTTATTTACTCTCACAGCTGGACTTCAGATTAGGGCTGCACGATTTTGGCAAAAAAAAAAAAATCCAGATTGTTGTCCTCTAAAAACTCAACTTTCGATTTCGATTTTTGGGTAAAACTACAAAAGACAACAGAAGTCAGCATGTCGTTTTTGTGAGCAGCCCGCAATGCAAGGCACTGCTCTGACCTCAAATCTGTGATGGTATCATGTGATGAACCCACAGAAGTTTATTTTTTCTTCATTAAATCTTTAAAATGAAGTAGAGTATACAAATAATGTATACAACAAGAAAAAAACACAGGTTTGCCAGGGGGAATACACTATAATACAATGTCCAAATCAGAGCAAATACTGATGATTTTTATAGCCTTTTTGGTTCCAGATTTATCTAACAGCTTTGGATAAAGTTCAGCAGCTTTCAAAAAATAAATATTTGGTTTTGTGTTCCAGAACTTAAATTTGTGAATGAAAAATTTAGCAAGTAAGAGGACTAAAGTAATTAGAAAAAAAAAAAAAAAATTTTCCTTTTTGGGGTGTCTGGGCCCACAGAAGTGATTCCAATGTAAGTCAGTGACAGGCATCAGTCGTGCATGGACCACGTAATATGAGTGATCCCCATGCGTTCTATTTAAACTGGGGGATCCATGCGTGGAAGAGACCGACCCAGGACACGCTGGAGGGATAATGTCCCTGGAGCTGGTGGTCTGGGCAGAGGGCAGTCTGGGCTCCTCTGCTGAGGCTGCTGACCCCACGACCCAGACCCGGATCGGAAGAAGACGATATTTTTCAATTGTGGGAGCCGTACGTGAAGCAACGGCTTATATAACTGTATGTACTGTGGGCTCATTAACAGATTTAACATCCGTGGTCATTACACAGACTTCTGTGAAAGACTGCTGTCACTGATACGAGGAAGAGCCTACGGTAGTCCACAAAAGCGCGCAGCCCGGAGGCGCGAGAAAGATGAAATCAATTTTATGATTTCCCTTTCTTAAAAATCATCCTAATTAAAAAATCTGATTTTGATTTAGAATCATGCAGCCCTACTTCAAATTGTGGTCTTCAGATTGTAGACTTCAGCTTGTGGTCTTCAGATTGTGGTCTTCAGATTGTGGACCTCAGATTGTGGTCTTCAGATTGTAGACTTCAGATTGTGGACCTCAGATTGTGGTCTTTTTATATTGTAGACTTCAGATTGTGGACCTCAGATTGTGGTCTTCAGATTGTAGACTTCAGATTTTCGTCTTCAGATTGTGGTCTTCAGATTGTAGACTTCAGATTGTGGTCTTCAGATTGTGGACCTCAGATTGTGGTCTTCAGATTGTGGTCTTTAGATTGTAGACTTCAGATTGTGGTCTTCAGATTATGGTCTTCAGATTGTGGACCTCAGATTGTGGTCTTCAGATTGTGGTCTTTAGATTGTAGACTTCAGATTGTAGACTTCAGATTGTGGTCTTCAGATTGTGGTCTTCAGATTGTGTTGGTGTCATTGCGCTAACACTGCTGCTGTGTTTTGGTTTGCGCAGGTTTCCTCAGTTGAACCCCAGATGACGGAGCGTCCGACGGAGGTGTGGCCGGGTGTTCCATCCCAGAGCGACGGCTTCACTCAGCGGAACTCGCTTTTCAACAGGGAGGTTCTGCAGGTAAACCAGGATCCAGGTTGTGGAAGTAAATGAAATGTGTCAGCTGCCGTTCTTCTTCCACTCATGAACATTTAACCACTGAAACATTTAGACAATATTTAGAATCTGTTTCCTTTACTGACGTCAAAGCAACAAGTGAAACTGGAAAGATCCAGAACATTATACTTTAATGCATTTGTTCCTCATCAGGACAAACGTCATAATGTGTGGATTTTATTGAATCCAATTACTTCTAAAACCCACTAACACATCCAACACAGAAACAACTTTCCCACTTTGAAAAAACTGTTTAGTGTTTTTACTTTTGTGTCTTTACATCATGTTTTTCTTGTTGCATATAGCTACATTGTTTCTGCAAAAAGAACCTTTAAAACAGTCAAATCTGCACTGGTGTGAAAGTCACACTTTTATGCATTTGCTCCCAAACATTTGCAGCTCAAGACCTAAAAATCTATCTGAAGTCTTATTGGAACCAAATGTTGCAAAATTCCATCATAATGAGTAGATTCTATTGACTTTTTTGTTGTTGAGTTAAATTAAATAAAGAGCCGTGTCATGGATAAAGAAAACATTAGCAGTGGTTTCTAAAACTGACACATGAAACTAACATGTCAAACGCACTGACTTTTCCACCGTCAAACACTTACGTTTAATGTCTTGTTTCATGGTTATGTTTTTGTTTTTTTGCATTTTGTTTCATTGTTTTCACAAGAAACAAATACCCTATAAAAGCTCAAATCTCCACTAGTGTAAATGAAAAAAACATTGTTGTCATCTAGTTGTTGTTTTTTTTGTCTCTCTTTTTTCTTCTTTTTATCTCATGTCTTTTAGGATAGTTTTGTCGTGATGCTTTTCATGACGTTTTTCACATTGGTTTTAAGTAATTTTATTGAACTAATTTTTCATTAAATTGTTTTAAGTATGATCTAACTTTGAAAATCCTCACTTGTGCCTCCAGTAAAGTTGTTGTGTTTTGTCTTTTCCATCCTTTTCTCCTCCTGTTGTTCGGGTCCTGTTGCGTCTCTTCCGTAGACCTCCTGTCCCTCAGTGAGGTGAATGGACAGACATGTCCAACAGGACCGGCTGCAGGGTTATGTATGACCCTGCAGAGAACCAGCACTAAATATGTCCTGGTTCTTATTTAGTCCCGAGAACTGTATTTGCTGTGTTCAGAGGGAGGAGAGGGAGGAGAGGGAGGGGAAACCGCCACAAGTGAAGCAATTATTTGGGGATGAGATCATTGTTTGGCTGGGTCCCTTCACGCCTTTGGCCCGGGGAGGCTCAGCCAAGCAGCTCCACTGCTGCTGTTATCTCAGCGCTGCTTCAGCCCTTCCATCCAGGCCTGTTTTTCACCGGGTTCGACTCGGGGACATTTTGTTCAGCGCTCGGCTGTGTCGTCAGACTTTGTCCCCGGCGTTCGGTCGTTTACTTCCAGTAATAAGACGTTAACTCTGGACGTGTTGAAGGAAACAGAGTGTGATGTATTCATGTGTTGAAAACGTCTCTGTAGAACGTTGTTAATGTTCACAGAGTGAGCAGCCGTTTGCTCTGATCTGGGGTCAGTGTTTGTGCTGCTGTTTGAAGGAAAAGCCTGTTCTGTTTTAACTGCACTGACTTTAAACCAGGGATGTCAGATGTGCGGCCCGGGGGCCAAAACCGGGCCCCCAAAGGTTCCAGTCCGGCCAGTGGGATGAATTTGTGAAATGCAAAAATTGCACTGAAGAAATTCACAAAAATTTCAGTTCAGGTTCCACGTACAGATGAGTAAAATATTATAATAATAATCTATAAATACTCACAACTCCTTTTTCTCTATGTAAATATAAACATTTTCATGCAATTTTCCCACATTTACACTAAAACAAACTATCATTCCACAAAAAACCTAAATAACCTGAACAACCTTAAGGGAAACTGACATTTGAGAGAAGTGTATTTTTAACAATATTCTGTCTGTTATTAAAGGTCTATGTTTGTAGATCCACTGTGATCTGTACATTAGAATGAACATGTGGAAATGATAAACTGAGGCTGAATATTGTTAAAATTGCACTCATTTTTCTTAAGAAAATTAGGTTGTTCATGTTATCCACATCGTTTTAAAAAATAGTTTGTAGATGTAAACATTTTCATCATGTAAGGAAAGTTTGGAGTTGACATTATTCATATATTATTGTGTTATTATTTTACGGGTCTGGCCCATTTCAGACCAAATGTGGCTGAATTTGGCCCCTGTACTAAAATGAGTTGCTTTAAACTCAGGCTGTGATGCCCGGGGACCTCGTTTCACACTGATGGAAACGTGTTATTCCAGTGTCATTTGGCCTGTGTGGAAGTGGAAGTGGGTTTTCCAGGTACAGACTTTTAAAGGCCCCTAAAGTTTCCCCTAAAGAGTCTCGGTCTGGGGCCGAATGTCTCAGTGTTGACCGTCTCAGACCAGCGTCCAGTCCACGGTTGAGTCCTCTGAGAAAATGTGGTGGTATTTGACTAAAACTGTGCATCCAGTTTCACAGTTTAAGGTTCTCCATCCTAAAGACTCACTTCTGTTCCTTTTACATTCTTACACAGATGTCTGTGTCTATGTTCTGTCTGTTCTTGGATGTTAAGCCGTCTGTCCACTAGAGGGCAGTGATCTGAAAAGTGTCTGACAACAGTAACAAACATGTCAGCAGAGGTTTGGAGTGGGTCCATGTCATGAAGACCAGCTCCATGTTCTCCTGGTGCCACTGTCGCTGTCAGTTCTGATCCGTTTAATCTTTATCCAGAGGCATTGACACATGAGGGGTTTAGGGTCTCTCAAGAATATTATATATTTGTATTTTAAAAGTATGAATTAGTGTTGATTTAATACTCAGATACATCAGATATATAAATATTACCTGTTACACATGTTCCACACAAACAGTTTGTTGTTTTCTTCTTTTGTCTTTTACATATTGTTATATAATTTTTTTTGTTGTTTCTGTCGTTTTTTGTCTTTTGCGTTGTTTTTCTCATGTTGTTTGCATCTCACTGCATAGTTTTAACCTTTCTTCCTGTTTTTCTGGTTCTTTATGTAATTTTCATCCCATTTTGGAGTTTTTTTTTTATTATTGGGTTATTTTTGTTTTGTTTTGTGTGTTTTTGTCCCTTATGTTTTCATTTAATTTTTTTTTCTCATTTGCACCATTTTCGTTGTTTAGTTTTTTTCGTCTTTTTTGTCGTTTACATCCCGTTTTGGAGTTGTTTTGGAGTTTTGACTTATTTTCGTTTTGTCTTTTGCACCGTTTTCATCTTGTTTTGTGTTTTCTTTGCATTGTTTTCATCCTGTTGCGTTATTATTGAATACTTTATGACGATCGTAAACAGACAGATGACACAATACGGCTGTTGATCTCAGTCCATTCCTACTCAGTTATGTTCATGCATATCACATTTTTCACATTAAGTCATGAGCAGAGCCTGAACTCGATGCTTCAGTCTATTCTTTGAGCGCAGACTGAGGCTCGAGTGTATACGCCGATAAACAGACCATTGTTGTGGAGAGCGACGGGAAGAAACAAGGGGATGGTGGACTTCCTGGATGAGGTCATGCTGTGAACAGATAGGGCCGGGCCTGTTTGTCCAGCTCTTTTCCTTCTGTTCAGACCCAGAAATACCTCGACTGCCCCGGGGCCTTGTAAAGTTAATGACCTGCCTCTCAGAGAACAGCTGACGTCACGTTACGATCGGGACCAACAAGTTGTTTAGTGACTGCGTCCAGTAGTTTTGGAGGTTCTTTTCACTCCGTCACTGACGTCTCAGAATCCAAATGAAACCAAAATAAAAGGCGTCGTGAGTTAATAATGTTTACCAGACACGTTTCAATCTAAATGCGTCACAAATCCTGTTGAATTTTCGAAAAGACAATGCACATTCAGTAGCATCAATTTCCATCGACTCATTCATTAAATCTGTCCTTCACTTTTTTTTCCCATAACCTTTATTGAAGTGGCACCAAGTGACAAGGACATTTCTGTACAATAATATACGATATTTACATTTACATTAATACATCATAATGTGAGGGAACGGGGGGGTTAAGATATATGGCATGTAATGTACAAAGGAATCAAAATGTCCTAACTGAGCAGGTAGTATGAATCAGTGTCCTTTCTTGGTTGTGTAAATGTGTTGTGTGTGGTGGTGTGTGTACGACAGACAGACAGACAGACAGATAGATAGATAGACAGATACTTTCTATCTGTCTGTCATTTTCATTATGGAATTTGACTTTTTTTTCACTCAAAAACAGAGAAAACTTTGGAGTTGACATGAGATAGACAGAAAATATCAATTTTCTATCTATCTCATGTCAACTCCAAAGTTTTCTCTATGTTTTTTAGTGAAAAAAAAAGTCAAAGTCCATAATGAAAATGATCACATCTACAAACTGTACTGAACGTAACACAAACAAATATGAACCTGAAAATTATTTTTTAAAAAAAATAAGTGCAATTTTAACAATATTACACCTCAGTTTTTAATTTATACATGCGCATCACAACTTACAGATCTACAAATACACAAAACATTCGGTAATATTCAGAATATTGTTAAAATTAGACAAACTACTCTTAAGACACTTCAGGTTCTTCATATTTGTTCAGGTTATTCACATTTTTTGTGAAGTCTGTAAATGTAAACACGGTGAAATTTAACTTAAAAAAAAAAAAAACAAACAGAGGAAAATTTGCAGTTTTCATTATGTAAAGAAATAATGATCTGACATTAATGGAGATAATAATTGGTCTTGACTGATCTCAGCCACAGCAGAATGTGCAGAGAAACATCCATGTATGTGTGTTATGGTGTGATAAAATACCTTATGTAGTATTTGTATTTATTTATGAGTAGCTGCATTTCAGTAGCTTGTTTGGGATTATGATGATACATTTATTCTTTATGTCAAAGGTGTCAAACATGTGGTCCGGGGGCCAAAACCGGCCTGCCAAAGGGTCCAGTCTGGCCCGTGGGATGAATTTGTGAAATGCAAAAATGACACTGAAGATATTAACAATCAAGGATGTTATAATCATTTTAGGTCAATTCAATCTAAAGTGGGTCAGACCAGTAAAATGCTATCATAATAAACTATAAATCATGAAAACTGCAAATTTTCCTGTTTTTTTTTGTTTTTTGTTTTTTTTATAAGTTAAATTTCACAGTGTTTACATTTACAGACTTCACAAAAAATGTGAATAACCTGAACAAATATGAAGAACCTGAAGTGTCTTAAGAGTAGTTTGTCTAATTTTAACAATATTCTGAATATTACTGAATGTTTTGTGTATTTGTTGATCTGTAAGTTGTGATGCACATGTATAAATTATAAACTGAGGTGTCATATTGTTAAAATTGCACTTATTTTTTTAAAAGAATTTTCAGGTTCATATTTGTTTGTGTTATGTTCAAGTACAGTTTGTAGATGTGATCATTTTCATTACAAAATGTGACTATTTCACTCAAAAACATAGAGAAAACTTTGGAGTTGACATTATTTATAAGTTCCCCCTTTATACCATATTAGGCTGTATGTGGCCTCTGAACTAACATGAGTTTGACACCCCTGCGTTATGTGATGGATCTTTTTCTGTTCAGATTGTGATGGATTGTTTTTATATTTGCACATGCAGACTGAAGAAGATTTTTTTCCTTATTTCTAAAATGTTGTGTACTGTTTTGGGTGAACTTCAGGTTGTTGTTTCATATGTACGGTATCGTTTCTGCTGATCGGGAAAGCGAGCGCTCTGTACTTTGTCCTGGCTTTGGTTTTCACGGAGCTTCAGACACATTAGCACCGGCACTTTGTTCTCCAGTGTCATGTTATGTAGAGCAGAGGTTTCTGTTGGTGAGAGCCTGGACTCCATTACCTCAGTTTTCGTCTCTGCTTTTCTGGCAGCGTCTGCATTAGTCAGAGCTCAGATCAGGTGGGAGGGACATGTTTGTGACCAACATGGACGTCGGAGACATGTCAGAGGAGTGATACATATTATACTACAGCTGCTTCTCCTAAACTCTGGACACAAAATAGGTCACTACACTAAATTCACAACAGTAATATGATACAAGAATGAACCTCTAAAGCAAATGCAACTGGAGAAGATTTTATACATGTTTACATCAACAAACCATGTGAAATGGAGAGAGGTGTCAGTTGTAAAGGATGAAACAAGATGAAAACGACAAAGACGAAACCAGATGAAAACACTAAAGATGAAACAAGATGAAAATGACAAAGACGAAACCAGATGAAAATGATGAAGATGAAACCAGAGGAAAACGATGAAAACGATGAAGATGAAAACGATGAAGATGAAACCAGATGAAAATGATGAAGATGAAACCAGATGAAAACGGTGAAGACGGAACCAGATGAAAGTGATGAAGATGAAACCAGATGAAAACGATGAAGATGAAAACGATGAAGACAAAACAAGATAGAAACAATGAAGATGAAACCAGATGAAGATGATGAAGATGAAACCAGATGAAAACGATGAAGATGAAAACGATGAAGACAAAATGATAAAAACAATGAAGATGACACCAGATGAAGATGATGAAGATGAAACCAGATGAAAGTGATGAAGACAAAACAAGATGAAAACGATGAAGATGAAGCCAGACGAACCATACCTAGTCTTCATTGTATGATTTAGTTTTTACTTTTTTAAAAGTTTTATTTGATTTAATTTTGTGAAACAAGTTCTGAGTTGGGGCGACACGGTGGTGCAGTGGTTAGCACTCGTGCCTCACAGCAAGAAGGTCCTGGGTTTGATTCCAACACCAGTCGACAGGGTGGGACCTTTCTGTGTGGAGTTCGCATGTTCTCCCTGTGTCTGCGTGGGTTCTCTCCGGGTTCTCCGGCTTTCTCCCACCATCCAAAGACATGCACTGATAGGTTAATTGGTTAATCTAAATTGTCCATAGGTGTGAATGTGAGAGTGATTGTTTGTCTCTATATGTTCAGCCCTGCGATGAACTGGCGACTTGTCTAGGGTGTACCCCGCCTTCGCCCCTATGTAGCTGGGATGGGCTCCAAGCGACCCCTGTGACCCTCGTGAGGATAAAGCGGGTTCAGAAAATGAATGAATGAAAGTTCTGAGTTTTTATTCAGTGTGATGAGAACGTTGTGAGAGACAGGTGGGTTTAAAGGTAGAACATTCAACGATTATAATGAAAACATGTTTATTCAAGTAAAATAAGTGAATATTATAAACAAAAATAAACCCCAAGACAAACACACTAAACCGGACTGCTCTGAAAGGATCTGATTCAGGGTCTGGAACCATGATGATGTGGTTTTCATTCTGATGGTTGAATACAACTAACTCGGCTGGATTATATACGATGTAATGTGATACGATGTAATGTTTGCTTTGTTCTTCTGGATGGTCTCACCAATCTCCGTTCTGTTGCTGTTCTGCAGGCGGAGGCTTGGATCAAAGGGAAGCTCCAGGACCTCAAGGATGGCTGTAATGTCCAGCGCTGCCCCCTGCAGGACTGGGAGGAGGCCTCGCAGACCCTCCACAGAGACCTCAAAGACTTCGAGAACACCCTCATCCAACTGAACCAGGTACGTCACACAGGAAAAGGAAGTACTACTAGGTATATCACATAGGAACAGGAAGTACCAGGTAGGTCACACAGGAACAGGAAGTACCAGGTACGTCACACAGGAACAGGAAGTAGCCTATTGGTAGATTAGCAACATCACTGAAACATAATGTGAACAGTTTGAGATGTGATGTAGACGAGGATGAAGACGAAAATCACTGTTGAAATTAAAAAGTTGTGTCACATGTAATACCTCAAGGTTTGACTTGCGTAGGCTATATGTTAGATGTAGGTTTTGTTTTCTGTAGATTTTATTTTCCGTAGGTTTTCTTTTCTGTAAGTTTCATTTGACATAGGTTTTATTTTCTGTAGGTTTTGTTTTCCGTAGGTTTTGACGTTGTCTGATGAATGTTTTTCCTTTTTTTCCTCCTGTTGGTGCAGATGGGTGAACAGTTGATTTGTAAAACCAACCCTTCATCTGATCTGGTGAAGAAACGGCTCAGCCAACTGCGAGACCAGTGGCAGACCCTGAAACAGATGGCAGCCAATCAGACGAAGGCTTTGGGCGGAGCCAAGAATCTGCAGGAGTTCAACAGGAAGGTGGACAAACTGGAGACGTGGATCAAACAGAAGGTACATCTGAAGAACGAACAAGGCTCTTCTGTAGGTCTAAAATCCAACCACATGTAGCCCCTGAGCTGAACGGAATTTAAAGAAAAAGAGAAAACTCAACATTTTATATCATAGATCCCATAATTTTCTTTCATCACATTGTCTGAAAGTAGGACAGATTTGTACTTCCTCCTGGGGGAATCTGTTTACAGGCTGTAGAAGAGGTTTGTGTCCAATTCCAGGTGTTGTCAGACAGGCAGGGGTTAATTATGATGTTGCCTCCTTAGATGTGAGATGGATTCACCGGTGCTGGTGATTTAGACTACATTCACACAGCAGGTCTGAATGCACTATTTGGATTTTTAAGTGAAATCCAAATTTTTGTGTGTTGGTTCATATTCTACATTAATTGCAACTTCTATCAGTTTTGAGTCTGAACTGAATGTGACCCTGAAGTGACCCACATGCACTAAAGAGGTCCTGATGTAATATGTGACCACGCAGACACACACTGTATTTACAGAAGGAAATATGGAGGCAGCTGGTCTTGGCGCAGAATTGTGATGTTTGTCGCATTTCAGTGGCGTAAAGGTCGGATTACTGCGACCTGGTCATTCAGACTGAAGTCACATTGGAAAAAGATACGGATCAGATTTAGGACCACATATGAAAGTGGTCTGGGTCAGATTTAGGACCACATATGAAAGTGGTCTGGGTCGGATTTAGGACCACATATGAAAGTGGTCTGGGTCAGAGTTAGGACTACATATGAAAGTGGTCTAGGTCAGATTTAGGACCACATATGAAAGTGGTCTGGGTCAGATTTAGGACCACATATGAAAGTGGTCTGGGTCAGAGTTAGGACTACATATGAAAGTGGTCTGGGTCAGATTTAGGACCACATATGAAAGTGGTCTGGGTTGGATTAGTGGTGTTCAAACTGTCTTTAACAGATCGGATACAGGTCACATATGGGCAAAAAAATGGCATTTGGGCCACAGTTAGCTGTAATCTGAACACAGCCTTAAACTCCTGCAGCTTTAAGAACATGGTTTTAGAGCGTGCAGGTCCTTTACATTCTTTAATAGAATAAATACACTATTTAACATCAGTTTTTATTATGATATAAGCACAAAAATGTGGAAAAGGATCCAAGAAACCCAAAAACTAAAAGTCCACTGGGACCAACTGGATCCATTTGACCTGGGTCAGTCATGATGGTCAGTTTGGATTCCCTCCACACTGATGAATATGGTTTAGATGTGAAGTGATGACTGATAACAGACCAGCACATCATCATCATCATCACACCCAGTTTTCGTACTGTCCTCCACCAACTGGTACCGGTTCCGGTTCAAAGTCTTGAGTCCGATGCTCGGGGCTGTTTCTGTTTAACATCTCCTTTGGTAGCAGGGATAATACGCTGTAATCCCACTGCCTGTGGTAGAAATAATGGTCGGGTTCCGAACAAATGGCAGCGTTAAACAGCGTCTGTGATTCTTGTGCCAGCAGGAAGAGGAGCCGTCACTGGTCGATGTCCTCGGGGAGAACGTTGACAAGATGCAGCTGACCAGGAGGATTTTAGATCTGAAACAGGTGAGTGTTGGAAGGGAACATTAACAACCTTCGCCGTGCTAAATCGCTTCTCCATATGGTTTATATTGCAATTTTCTGGAGATTTTCCAATAATTATTTACAGTAGAGCCGCGGTAGGGTAAAGACGGCTGAGGTCATACTTGGACGGTGTTTCTCCGTTTCCCTGCAGGATGAGCAGCTCTACAGAACCCTCCACGAAGACATCAACCACTTGGCCCTGAAGCTGGAGAAACAAGGGAAGACAGATGGCAAAAACATCATCAGCAGGAGGAAACACATCAATAAAATGTAGGCGGTGTCCGCGAAGCCGGTCCCGACCCGGACCCGGTCTGGAACTGACTCTGTTTGTGGTCTGTGCTCAGGTGGATCCGGGTGCAGTCGCATCTGAAGAACTGCCACCAGAACCTTCAGCTGGCTCTGGAGGTATCCACGTTCTACCAGCAGGCGGAGAACACGCTGTCAGCCATGAGCGACCTGGTAAAACCCAAAACAGACGACAACACGCACACGACATAAATACGACAAAGTACACACAACATGGAGGCAGTGACGGAATGAGTGATTATTTTAGTATTTTATTCCAATTTTGTTCATTTCTGGTTCGTTCTGATTTATTTTGTTCATTTTATTACTTATTTTATTTTTTTATTTTTCATTCTTGTTTATTTTCTTATTTTTTCATTTTATTGTTTATTTTCTTCAGATTTTTTAAATTTTCTTCATTATTTTGTTCATATCTTGTTGCTTATTTTATTCATTTTTTTGTTCAATTTTATTCTTCATCTTGTAACTTTTTTCATTTTATTGAATATTTTGATCATTTTATTCATGATTCTTGTTCATATTGTACTTTTTTTTTTCCAGTGACATACAGTAAATGATTTTATATTAAAAGGTTTTAGTGATTATAGGAATTAACCTTAAACTTAGACTTTATTTGTCTTTCAATTTTACATTGTATGGTGTAAAAAAATACAATTTCGATTAAATTAAACCAAATGAAGCCTGATAATGAAACTTCCCTCTTACAAGTTTTTCTTGTAAATATGCTTATTTTGAGGGTTTTTCTTTTTGTTATGATGCCTCCCCGCCTAACGCTGGAAATGTGTTTTAGTCCAACCTAAACTGTCCTTATCTCTGTTTTAAAAATGTCCTCATTGCTTTGTCCGTCTTCAACGTCTTATTTCTGTTCATTCAGAGGAAAAGCAGATCCTTGTCCAAAGACCTCGACGGTGTCGGAGACCGGGAAATACGTGACCTCGCCGCTCAGATCATGGTAGGAAACGTCTCCTCACTACAGCAGAGGTGGAGTCTGGATGTGGAGACGCTCACAGAGTCTAACGTCCATCCTTGTCCTGCAGATGCTGGACGTCAGCGTGTCCCAGCTGTCCAACCTGCATCCGGTCCTGGCGTCTGGCGTCTCCCGGAAACACAGCGAGGTGAAGGACGGGTGGACGCAGCTCCAAAGGGTTTTCAGGTGAGACTCCATGGAGACAGGGGAGACCGGTCCTCAGAGACCAGATGAGGACAATGTGGGACATGTTTCCAACACTGAGACGCAGACTCAAACCAGGTCTGATATCTGAAAACACACATCAGTGATGAACAACACAAAGACTCTGATCTAAGGTTAAATTAAGTAAAACCAACCAAAAGAAATCTACAAAATGAACTAATTAATTAAAAAATTAACAAATATTAGGTGAAATAAAAACCCAGTCCAAGGGGAAGGAGTAATTTAAAATATCCAATTAATAAAATAGGCAAAAATGAACAAAAACATTCAATTAAATGAACCAATTTAAAAGACATTTAAAATAATGGAATGAAAATGACAAAGAAAATGAATATAGTTGTGAATGTAATAGTTGTGAAAACAAATAATAATTTAAAAAACTGAACAAAGACAAAATCAGGTCAAATAAAACCTTTTCCTGGCGGGAATATTTGAAGATTTTTTTAATGAATTGGTTGAAAAAGAAAAAAAACCTGAAAAAGTTGTTTCCAAAATAAACAAAAAAATTAATAATGTGAACAAAAAAGAAACTCAATTTTCTTTTAAAAACGGAAATAAAATTGAACAAAAATGAACAAATAATTTATAATAAATAAGGAACAGAATAGTCTAAGAAATGGCCAAACATACTCGGTAAATTGAACAGAAAAGAAACAAAATCCTCAATAAAATGAACCAAATTATCACTTCATCTGAATGTTAAGAGTGTCATATACTTTCACTATATTTTGTTCATACTTTAAGACTTTGTGCCACATATTGAACTTCATCACATGGATAAACTGGAGACGCTGATGAAGACACTGAAAGTCCACATAAACCGGGTCAGAACCGGTACCAGTACATGGTACGTTCTGTTTTTACTGGTGAAACCCGGCGGTTGTTTTTGGTTCTGATTGGCTGTGTTTAACGTGTGGGCGTTGCCTCCTCCGTCTCCTGTTTCTGTTTTTTCTTCTCTGGACTTTGACCACGTGTTGGACTGGTTCTGGTCCAATCCGTCATATTTCCAAGAACATTCAGTTGGTAAAGCAGGTTACTGTGACATTAATGGATCCTGACACTTATAGGAATAGGTTTATGTAAATGTGTTTTAAAGAAATGACTCATTAATTACAGTCATTAGAGCGTGTCGAGTTCTGCAGAAACACTCAGATATTATATAATATCTGCAGATGCATGAACAAGAACCTTTTATTAATTCCTGAAAGTTTTGGAGAAAGTCTGCTGTTTGGTTTTCAGGACCATTTGATCCAGTATTGGCTGTTTTATACTTCCAGTATCCCGCGCAAAATGCTTTTCATTCAGTTTTTGTTTTGTATTTAATTAACTTCAGCTGAAAACAAAAATACCGAATACTTAATAACTGTAATATTTTAAACCTTTTAAATGCTGTTTGTAATGTAAACAAACCATATTTTTTATACAAAAAACATTTTATTTTTCAATATTCTACATAAAAATTGGATTAGTTATTTTTTATATTTTTTCATCTTGTCATATGCCAATGATTAACACCAATACAACCACATTATTATTTTTTGTGCTAGGTCAAATGTTAAATGCTAAAATGTTTCGTTTGTGTGCATTTTGTACTCCCTTGGTGAGTGTGAAATGTGATGATTTTAGTTGATGGGTCAGAATTTAAAAGATCAGGCAAAAATTAACAACTTTTGAATTCTGATCTAAAATACATTGTGAAAAATAATTCAATTGATTTTAGATTTTTTATCATGAAGACCCAAGTGTGCATAATATGTGCACTGGTGTAATGCTGCTAGTACGAACCCAAAACCCAAATGCAGAACTAGGAGGCGGATGTAAAAGTTTACAGAGTTTATTAAATTCAGGTATCACAAAAATACAGGCTGTGATAATGAACAGGATCTTGAGGACAGCAGCCAAGGAAGTCCTCGAGGGATTCGTCCTCCGGGCTAGGGACACGAACCCACAGTTAGTCTCCGGGTTTTGAGTCGGCACGCCGACTAGGGAGAAGCAGAGGGAGGTCAGGGACGGAAACAGGTCAAACACGGGAGAGCAAACAGACAGGCAACAGGACATAGGGGTAAAACTAGCTCACGTACCAAAAACCAGGCGAAGAGGTCAAAATCCAGGAAGGCAGATGGAGGCAGACAAAACCGACAGGGAGCAGGCAAAACAGGCAAAAACAGGATGACAAAACGGGTCGAAACACAGGTAGGCAAACGAACAGACAGGATCAAAATACTGGTAAGTAGACTACAAGAGAATACGAACTGGCGTCTGACCAGGGGAAAGGACAGGGTATAAATACACAAAAGGGAGGGAAGACAATGAGACACAGGTGGAACACATCAGGGCGGAGTCAGGTAATCAGGGAAAAGGTGAACACGAACCAGGAAGGGAAGTAAAGACAACCGACAAGACACATGAGGAAAACTTAACAAAATAAAACAGGAAGTGACAGACAAACATAAAAGACAGACAAAACCAGACTAACGTCCAGTAGCAGGCTTCACAACTGGAAGGTTAAAGATGTGTTGAGAATCCATGTATCATTCATTCTTTTCATATTCAGTTGAGAATCCACTATCAGAAAATGAAAAAATGACTCATTATTTCATTATTCATGTACAAATCAAAAATTTAAAAAATTGTTGCTTTTCATTCTTTCGATCGTACGCATGAATTAAAAATTGGAAATAATCAAATGGACCAAATGTGGGGTTTCATGTTGACAATTTTGATATCAGATTTGGTTTGACCTAGAAGTTCCTGACTTGTTGGTGTGTTGTTCTGGACAGTCGAGGGTTTGCTAGTATTCCGTCAAATGCATTCTGTGATAATGGAGAATGTGGTGTTATTCAGAGGAAACAAACGCGTTACTGTGAAGGAGGACAACATGACAACTGAAAAAATGGACAGGATCTTCCAGGTGTTGTTGTTTTGTCTAATACAGTGCGTCCATGGGAGACAATCTATGGAGAAGACACTTTGAGGAACACACCATCAAGTCAGGAACTTCTGGGTCAGACCAAATCAGATATCAAAAATGTCAACATGAAACCAACATTTGGTCCACTTGATTATTTCCAATTTTTAATTTGTGCGTACAATTGAAAGAATGAAAAACAACTAATTTTTTTATTTTTGATTTGTACACGAATAATGAAATAAGGAGTAATTTTTTCATTTTCTGATTGTGGATTTTCAACTGAATATGAAAAGAACCAGTGATACACAGCTCGTTGAGCTCCTGTTTGTAGGTAGATGTTATCACAGCAAAAGCACCGCCTTAAAAACAGAACTCAGCCTTAAAATGGACACTTTTCATGGCTCTGGTTGGTTGTGTTGACATGTGCTTCATCCAGTAGCTCTGATGTTTGTTCATATTCACGTTGAGGATCTAAAGTCCAACATCTGCGTCTGTCCAAACATTTCTCAGACGGAACAGCTCTATCTTTAGACGCAGATTACATCATGTGTTCCGTCCAATCAGTATTTAAAGCCAAAAACACAAACAGCCGTGGACTTCACTGCCATACTTGGACTCCGTGGTCTTGGCCCGGTTTAACCCCCAGCTCTGCTCGTCCTGCAGGAGCGACCGGACCGGACCTGCCCCCACCACCCTTGCCGCCACCGCCACTCCGTTCACCAGGGAAGATGGCGACCCCGTGACCCCGGCCCGGGAGTCCCAGGGCCACGTGGGAACGGAGGCTCAAAGGACCATGGGAAAGGAGGTGAAGGAGGAGCAGAACCGGCTGAAGGGCTGCGTGGTGAGTCACTCTGCTGTTTCATTCTGGTTCTGATGTAACTGCGGTGGGAGCTCCGCCTCCTCCGGCGCCATGGAAACTGATGCACTTTCCCCTCAGCCTCGGAAAATGTCCGGCATACGGTTTCAGGAGGTTTTTCCTAAGTAGTCGTGTTTTGGTCAGATGTTCTGAACAGCGGTTTTAGTTTTGACATCAAAGAGATAATGGTTCTGTGTTACTGCAGTCGTGATCTCTTTCCATTTTTGACTTTTTTTGTCATATGGGACTGAATTGGCGAACGAAGAAACCAGAGTCATTTGCTTCGGTGCTCGTTCCTTGGATGTTTTATGTGGTGTAGGGGGGGATGTGGACATGCAGAGTTTGAGGCATTCTTCGTTTTGAAGTGGATGGCATTTAAGGTGGTGAAATAAGTTCGTGGTACTGCTACCTTTGGTGGCCATGGTTTTGAGGCATATTTTGCAGATAACCGTATTTTGTTCAGCGTCTTCCCTGCGGAACCTGAACCACTGCCAGATGATAGAGCCAGTGCTGTGTTTTTTCGGAACAAAGTCGTCCGTCTCCATCTTCAATTAATGTCTCTTAATTGTAATCTCGCCTGGGTCTTGACTTTTTTTCTCGCTCTCTTCATGCTCTCCTCCCGCTTCTCCTGGTACAAAAACACGCATGCGTGCAGGACAGTTTCCTGGGTGGGCGGGGGAGTTTGCTGCTTGCCATGAGAGGAGCACCAGGAGAGAGTGAAAGAAGCGAAACTCAAAAGAGAATTACATACCGACACGTCTTTAAACATTTATGTGACAATCTGTACTTGATGGTAGTGATACAGTAATTTCATACATCTCACGCGGAGCAAGCCGAGATATATCGAGTATATTCGATATATCACCCATCCCTAGTTCTGCCTTGAACCTGGTACAGGGCATTTTTACTTTGACTCAGTATTTAAGATCCAGTCTGAGGAAGGGGTCCAGTGTTTTCTGATTTATACGTCTACTGATTCTAATTTACTAGAATAAATGCATAGACGTGTGGTTCTGTGAAGCCTGCTGTCGTTACATTCTGACTCTTCATGACGTCTGAGTTTCCCTCTAGTGTCAGTTTAACTCATCAATATTTTAAAGTTGATTTTAATGTTGATTTCTTTATTTTGATGAAATGTTCACTGGATTTAATCAAATTAAAGAAAATGACCAAAAATCAGGGTTCCTGCGGGGTTTTAAAAAGTCTTAAAAGTGTTGAATTTATAAACCTGCATTTATTACCTTGAAAAAGTCTTTAAAGGTCTTAAATTTGATCTGGTCGGTCTTCAGTTCTGTTTCCATAAACCTGTTGGCTTCGTTGTGTTTAAATGTGTCTGTTACTTGTCCAAACTGCAAACAAAGGAACATTAATCGACTCAGTTCCACCTGTTTCAACCTCACAATTTAGATTGAAATTAGAAACGATTATCGCTAACCAATGAGAAATGAATCTGAACGGTGGGAATCAAGGCGTTGGAGTAAATAAACACATTTTCTTAAATTCTAGGAGTCATGAATTTTTGCCAGTACAACTGTGAAATAGGCTGTTAAATGGGCAGTAAATTCTGTTCTAAGCCGTCTTAAAAAGGCCTTAACTTTAACTCGTAGAAACCTGTAGGAACCCTGAAAAATAAGCTTTAAATCCATGGGCGTTGACTCTCAGCTGATGTGTTTATGTCTGTTCTATCGTTTTCCTCTCAGTGTGTTTTTGTCTTTTTGGGTTTTTTTGGTTTTATGTTGTTTTCATCGTGTTTGACATCATCTGTTTTTCTGTGTTTTATGACTATTTTAAAACCACAAACAGCTGTCTCGTTTCTTCTACTTTCACTTTCAGTCTTTACACTGGACATTTATCCTGATAATGATCGACTGAAATGAACATTTTCATCATGAATATATTCATACAGTATTCCTGTTTTTGTTTTTGAGTATTTTACAGTGTTGCATTAGAACTTTCCCTGAAGAGCAGGATGTTTCTCCAATTTCTCCACTTCATCCAGACCTTCAGGACATGAAGCTCATGTAGTTCATGACTGTATTTTCCAGCCGTTCTTTACTATCTTGCTTCTTTAATGTTATGTATTTTTCCTCATTGGAGTCACAGGAACAGCTTTTATAGGTGTTATTTATCCTGGCACTGGAATCCCTTCAATTTCCATGAAAAATATCAAGTCGTGAGTGTTTCGACGACGGGCCAGAGCAAACAGGCCTTTCCCCGCCGACCCCAAACCATAGTAGTTTTTATGTCCTTTGACTAAACAGTAGAATAATCTGTTGGCTTTAACAAACATAGAGTCGGTGGATGGATATTAATAGACATGGTTCAGTCTGAGGTGAAGCTTTGATCTGCTAAGCGTGGACTCCTCAGACCCCAACCGGACCCATAAATCCACAGGGAAATACCGTCGGCGTCGTCTGAAGGAGCCGAAGTGTGTGGTTGGTTAAAGAGCGGTAATCATGTTTATACTTAGTCTTTGCACATGACGTCCCTTCACCGTCCTCTCTCCTCCTGTTGACCCTCACATCTAGAAGACCTCACTCTTTCCATTCTCTGGATTCGGTTTGTTCACTTTAATGTCGTCTGTTTCTGAAGCTGAAGGTCACAAAACCTCCCTCAGCTGTTTTCTCCTCTGGGTTGATGATGGCGACAGGACAGAAAAGTTGAGGGTGGGGTCAATCAGAGACGGCGGGAGTTGATGAAAACAAACATACAGGTCCTACGTGCAGTTATCATTTTTGGAATATGTATTCAATTTTTACAGACACAAATTTATGAATATAATGTGAACTGTCATTCAGAGCCAGTTTTGTAATATAGACAGCTGACTAAATGTTAATAAGACATTCAGTGTTCTCATTGGTCCACGTCTGTCCATGGCTCATGGCTCTGCTGTTTGCTCTGACTACCCATGAGGCTCAGCTACTTCCAGGGGCTATGGTGGCTTGTCAAGAACAAAAAGGTGCGATGTCAACGTTTTACGTGTCATTCTGCATTGGTGAAGGCGTGCTGTTTGACGGCTTCTTGTAATCAAACATACCCTGTGTGCCCTAAACCACAACATGCTAGCAGTAAGAAGACGACACATTGGGTATGAGGCACAACATTATGAGTTAAAAACAAGTACAACATTAAATAAATAAATATGTAGCTACGGTGGCTCTTCAAGCACTAAAAGGTGCATGGTTCCTTGGTTTGTTTGGGCGCGAGGACAGTTCTATTCACACCAGACGTGAACCAGCCCAGAGTCCGTTTGGAAATGGACTGAGACCACCTCTTCTAAGTGGTCTCAGTCCCCTTGTTTGGTTCGAATCAGAGTTGGCATGTTTGTATTCACACCTAAAAAAAAGTCTGGACTTTCCAGGGAAACAAACTCTGGTCCATTTTAAACAGACCAAACGAAGTAGGTCTGAATACAGCCTAAGTTTTATAAAGTGAATTGTTCTTTAGCAGAAACAGCAGGAACATCCATCATGAAGCTGCCAGTCAGACTTCTCTGAGACATAAACCTGGTCCTGGTGGTCTTTACTGGTCCAGGATCTGGATCTGGACGCTCTGTCTCTGAATGATCCACTTGTTCTTACAGCAGAGCAGATGATTTTCCAACAGAACCGTGAACAGTAAATGTCATTAGTGTCGTGGTTTCCTTTTACCTGCGGCTCCTGGTTGGACTGAACTCATCAATATGTAGAAAGAATCAGGTCTGAACTGGTTCTGGTTCTGGATCTGGATCTGGTTCTGGTTCTGACTAACTAGCAATGAACAAAAATAAAGAAAGAACTGCAGGAATAATCAGTTCTATTTTCCACAACTATTATCAGTGTATGGCTTTTAACATGACAAAGAAAGACATTTGACCACCAGTCTGGATAAATGTTCAATCATTGTGTTTCCAGTTTAAAGGCTGATTTTTGGCTTTAAATTATTCATAAATAATTAACTTACTGTGTTTCTTTGAGTGCAGTCAACTCTCTTATTCATCAACATGAAACTAATGAAAAATATAGTTCTTTGTGGTTCATTCCCACCATTTCATATTAAATACATTAAAGTTTGTACAATAAAACTTTTGTCAACATAGACATGTTATAATTTGTTAGAAAGATCAGATTCTCCACAACTGAGTCTAAGTTTATTTACAGTATTCCTGAACAACAAAGCATAATTAGTGACAGAATCACCGGGATACTGATGTAGTCAAGCTCAAAAATGGGTAAAAAAAAAAAAAAACAGTTAAATTTAACCTGATGTAGTTCAGGTTTTTCATCCACAAAGTAAAACAGTAAATGTTGTGAAACTAGAGGTTGTTACCTTTTGAATGAGGTGTCATTGATTCATTCTTCAGTTCTAAGCTTTGGAACTTGGTAAATAGGAGTAAATTAACACTAATGATGTGGAAGCGACAGGTTAAAGTGTGGATCCTTCACACTCTTGTGAAGGTCAGATGTTTGTCATGAGACTGTACAGGAGGACCTTCAGTAAAACACTGAAGCCTGAGCTGTTTTATCTGATTATGTGAATAAAATAAGCCTGTAGACGGAAGGATGACCATGCATGGACCTGTATGCTGGTCTACATCATGTCAGGTCCACATGTGGGCCGTCGGGTCCAGGATCCGCAGTAGTTCGGCCTCTTTGTGGACGTAAACACGCCGATCGTCTGTTTCTCTGGTTAATCGCCTCCAGATGCTGCGGCTGCAAACCAGATGGACTTGGTGAGAAGCGATAGTTCACGGGTGACATCACTTCATAGCACATGGTAGAAGCACTCGGAGAAAGAGGAGATCTGGAATGAACGGATCTGAATGTAGAGTTCACAGAGGACTGGACCGGACACTGAAGACAGAACAGAACAGAACACTCTGGAGAAGGCCTGAAAACTCCACTGACGGTTATGAAGACGTTAACTGAGTCAGAGCAGGTTCAACTCATGACATCAGACAAACGAAGACCAGGTTCACTCTGCAGACGTAGACTCAACCAGATGAAAACCACATAGGGGATGTAAGCAGAAGATGAAACAAGATGAAAAAGATGAAATGAGATACAAGATGAAGACCACTTAAGAGACGTAGCAGAAGAAGATGAAACGAGATGAAACAAGATGAAACAAAATACAGGATGAAAACCACTTAAGAAACGTTAGCAGAAGATAAAACAAGATGCAAAAGATGAAACAACACAGTGACATAAAAGACAGAAGAAGACACAATATTAGATACAAAAAAGATACAAGAAAAATGCAACATTAAAAAGATGAAAACAAGATACAAGATGAAAACCACTTAAGAGACATAAACAGAAGATGCAAGATTAAAAAGATGAAACAACAAAGACGAAGCAACATGAAAACGACATAAGACACAAGAAGATGCAACATTAGACACAAAAAAGTTGCAACAACATTAAAGTTAAAACAACATGAAAGAAACAGATGAAATGAGATGAAAGACAAAACATTAAACAGAAGAAAACATTAAAAAGATGAAACAAGACAAATCCAACCAAAAATGCAGAAACAAGCAGGTGTCACTTGACAACAGTGTAAATGAAGAAACAAAATGTTTCCAGACAATGATGCACTAAGTCTCATGAAATTAACATGAAACCAAACTAATTAAAATGAATCCAATTTTATTCCCGATGAAAATGACATTATAGCTGCTCATCTTTATGGTCACAACATTTATTAAATCTAGAAGCAGAATTTTTCAGCTTTTAAAATAACTGAATATTTGCTCATCATCAAAATAAACAGGAGGAAACGTCAGCAAAATGTTAGAATTTTTTTTTTTTTCTCATTTTCTGACAATATGAACAAAGTAAACCCTGGAGACCGGTTTGTGATTCTGTGATAATCCTGGGAAATCATTGTGATACAGTATTTGAATTAGAGTTTTGATGAACCAGACTGAAGTCTAGTCAGAAATTTCAGAGTAAAGTGAGTAAGTCCTGGTCCTGGTCATGGTTCTGGTCCTGGTCCTGGTTGTGGTCTGTTTCCTGGATCCTGCTGGTTCGGTGTTGGACTTGTTGTTTTTCAGTGTTAGCCTGTGTCACTAGTCTCTTTTCCATCCTACATTTGCGCAAAACTTTACTGATGTTTCCTAAATGTGTTCCAAATACAAGTGTGTAATGTTGGTTTTTCCATTCAATCCCATGTGCTGATTAGTTTCTTTCTTCTGGTAGATGTCAGTAGAAGTCCTTCTATAAACACGAACATAAATATGTGTTGTTTTGAATCTAGAATGCTGGTTCCTCCTCTATCTACTCCTAAATTCTAAACTGATGTGGTTTCCTGGTGTGTCCACACATAGACACACATGTTTGGGTTCAACTTTCCATTACAGTTTTGCGTGATATACCAATTTCACTATGACTGACAAACCACGTCTAACAAGAACAAAAACTTTTCATTGAAAAATGAGAGTTTTGACAAAATTGTTATTTTTCCATTAGACAAATTTTCATGCACATGTCATATTCAAGTAGTTTGGGGGTCAATGGAAAAGCGACAACTGCTCCACATCAGTCGCTCTTGTCGGAGGCTGTTCATTTTCAGGCTCCTTTGGCCGACCTCAGAACTATTCACAGAGTTATAAAAGACCCTCAGTAGCTGTTGACGTCTGTAATATCCTTCTGTACAGAGTGGAGGTCTACAGCTCTGGCGTTGACCCTGTGAAAACCTCCGCTGCATAGTTGTGAACAGAGCCGTGGAAATGACTGCTGCTGTTTAATGAGAGTCGGGGACGGGGGATTGGAAAAGCTCTAGGCTGGTTCTGCACACGCACGCACACACATATACACACACACTCATTTATGAAGCCAGGATCGTTGATTCGCTGCTGCGTTAATGTTTTCAGGAACATCACCGCTGTCAAACTGGAAAAAGAAACGCCGTCACTATCTTCATCCTGGTCTGGTTTATTTCACCCACAGAGGCCGAGCATTGTGTTGAAGTTGAGTTTGTGTCATTAACAGGAGAAACGTTAAACTGGTCCGGGCGCTCATCCACGGCGCCCGCCCTCGCCATCAGCACTAAAGCCTCCATCTGAGAGGTCTATGAACCGCCTCAACATTTACATTTACGGCCGATAATGACAGAAAAGGAACAACATTACTCACACGGAGTTCCCCAACTGCACTGGAAAGTATTTACTCATGTACTTGTACTGCGAGTATTTCCATCCTGACTCTTCTACTGCTCCTCAGCTAACAGACAAATATACTTAGACATACATGTACAACTGAACATTTACTGATGTTTAAAGTAACAATATTTATCAAAGAAAACTGAAACTGATTTAAGGTGCATTATTTAAAAAACTGAGAGTCTGATTATGAATAAAGTTTTATAAAATATTCGTCCTTGTCCTTGTCCTTCTGTCCACAGGGCTCTGTGGACTCTGGGATTGGTCAAGTCCAGGAGTTGCAGTTGGTGAACCACGCCCCCTCGCCCACGGGGGACGACCTTGTCTGTGCACATGAGGTCATGGTCCGACGTCAGCCGAAGGGTGAAAGGTGACACTCCACCGGGCGTCTCCCTGTTACATAATCAGACATCTTTATGTAAGGCATAATTGGAGTCACATGTCTGTGTTTTCTTTGCAGCAGGAAGTCCAGATTGGAGCCCAGAGCAGAGCCCGCGCCCCCTGCCACCACCGCCGCCCCCCCGGGCCACCCGCCACTCCACATTCAGCTCCAGAAGTTCACCGTGTCAGCTGACAAGGTGACCCACCAGGATGTACACACCTGCAGTTCCCTTTCACCAGAAAACACTTTCCAGAACTGTTTGTGTTCACATGAAAACATAAAAATGCTTTGGTTTTGAATCGTAAGGTCAGTTATTAAAACCACAGACATTATGTCACATTTTAAATGACTCATTTACTGTGAGTGTCTTAATGGGTTCTCATTTGTACAAACTGTTCACAGTTATTATGGATTGAATGTCAGGACAGAATAACTCAAGAACATCAGTCACATTTTTAATGTTGTAGTTAATGAATAAAACTTAATAAGAAATAATTACTGAAATGAAAATAAAAAGGTAAATTGAACAAAAAAATAAAATACAATAAAAATGTAAATGTTTTTCTGTCTTAGCCTTTAACTGGATGGATAATGAATGAATACATGGTACTTTACCGTCTTTACACAGTATTTTTACTGTCTTGACACCAGTGTATATGCCACTTTACCATCTTTACCTGAATTAAATGCTACTTTACAGTCAGTTCAAACATGATAAAGGGATTTGTCTGTGAGTTTTCACTGTCGTCCATATTTTCATGACATAAGTTTATGGTTTTGTGGATCAGGACTCCGCTCCCCCTGTTGTTTTTGTCTGTGAACTCCAGGTGTCTTGTTCCTCTGTCTGTTGTCCTCCTGTACATTCTTTGGTCCTCTGTATATTTCTTGATCCCGTTGTGTTTCTGGGCTCAGACATTGTCCTGGCTGAAGGACAACGTGTCTATGGCCACTCAGGTGTGCTCGGTGGCGGGCTGCGAAGGCCTGGAGGCGGCCCACAGGTGTCAGCGGGCTCTAGAACAGGAGATCCTCACTAACAGGGCCCGGATCGAGGTGGTCAAAAGGGTGAGCGTCGGCGGCGTTGTGTCACACTCATACTTTCTGCTGAAACACACATTCCTTCCACCGTTGACAGGCCTGGTTTATTTATTCATCCAATAATGAGCAGGCGTTTCTGTAGATAGCTGAAGCTTCTGATTAGATTTGGTAACATGAGTCCCAGAGTGTGTTATCACATGTTCTCGTCACTTCAACACACATCTGTCAGGAGGGGCGGGGCCTGGTCCGAGCGCAGCACCCCGGCAGCGCCAAGATCCAGGAGTTCCTGGGCCAGCTGGAAGTCCTGTGGGAGGAACTGCGGAGGAGGCACCAGAGGAAACCAAGTGTTTCTGCAGGCCTCCAAGGAGCTGGGCTTCAGGGTAAGGCTCATAAAACATCCCACAACAAGCGCCGCTCTTAGTCACACTGAGGCCGCTTACTTAGCGCTGAAATATGGCCAGCATTCACAGTTATGACACATCACTCCAGATCTGTTCTCCCATTGTAAGAAGATCCATGAGGGCCAAGGGGCGAAGCTGTGCACGCAAAGAAAAGCTCATTCACCTCCTTAATGTGTAGCATCTGTAGGTAAACGCAAAGATTTAGGAAACATTCATGCAGGGGATGTAAATATCACCACCATGTAATACAAATACTGGATAAAAATAGCTGCAAATCCAACAAATTCACAATTAAAGTGGAGAGTTTTATGACATGATGCAGATCAGAGTGCACTAAGCTACCTTTATTGTCTTTTTTCAGTAAATCATCTCTAGTTATTTTGGCATTCGATCAGTGAGCAGCAGAAAACTACATATGAGCTGAAAATACATGTGATATGAGGAAAATCTGATGTGTACGACGTTAACGTTTGCCTCATGTGGAGCCTCAGCCCTTCAGCTTTAATAGATGCACAAGTAACACAGGACCAAACTATTAAATGCATGTTTTATACATGCATGAAATATTATCTTTGAACATCAAAAACCTCTTAAACAAAACGTTCCCTTTTTGAGAAATTAAATTCTGCAACTTGTAGAGCTTCACAATTCATCAAAATGTAATCACAAAAACGTCTGGATTTAGGAGGATTTCAGGTGATCTAACACAGAAACGGGAAAAAATATATATAAACCAGGCCTGTGATGTACTGAGTAAAACATGAAACATTCAAGTATTTGTAAAGTCTTTGTATTTTTATGGAAGTTTAATTTAAAAAATAAATGATATTTGTGTTTTCCATGAGAACAAACAGTCAGACTGAGATGACGGAACTGTCCACAGTAAGAGGACGTTTCAATAACGATCAGTATCAGATAGTAATAATAACATCTCAGACATAATCAAGCAGGTTTAGGTGTTAAGTAGGGATGGGGACTGAGAACCAGTTCTTTTTGAGAACTGGATCCCAGTAGCTCAGTTCCTTGGAATCATTTGCCTGCCTGCTTAACGATTCTGCTTATCAATTCCGCCTTCGTTGCATTCTTTTGGTCAGAACGTAGCTGACATGGTGTTGACGAAGAAATGGTCTAAAAGATGACACCAGGGATACTTGTAACACTGTCAAAGCCTCCATTTCTTCAAAAGGGTGGAATCCCTCCAATTGCTCAAACATTTGTCCACAGCATGTGATTCATTTACAGGAATTTCACTTATTTGATTTGCTACTTAGCGGCGCTTGAATCTAGCAGCAGAGTGAACACCAGGCCGTCATCTGGACCCAGTTCCGGTTCTGGTGCGTTCAACAAACGTCGTACCCCCTCAATACAAGTTTTCTGAAGGTAGGGGGAAGGAAATGAGGTGCACAACAACGGGAGACGGGCCGAGTCGAACTGGTTCCACGTTGTGGAAATGCAGCAATAGAGGAATTAGTAAAGAGTCTGTAGTTTCACTTTCACTGTATGACCCCCCCTCTCCAAACCAGGCCCCGGCGTCATCTGCTATTATTATTTGTGCATATTGTATATGTTATATTTTCTGTGCAGATGGAAATATAAAGACAGTTAATGCAAACACCTGTTTGTACTCTTTATTCCCTCACCCAATGAGAATCGATAAGGAATTGGATCGATAAGCAAAATTGATAATGGAATCGGAATCGTTAAATTCTTATCGATTCCCATCCCTAGTTAGCTTACCAGCCGACAGGCCGTAAGCTATTGTCGTAATGCAGCGTCTGTAGTCGTCGTCGTCTGTCGTCCGTTACAAAAATTCAATCGTCTTCTTCTCCAAAACTACACTTCCAATTGACTTCAAACTTGGTATGCAGCTTCTTTATGATGATGTCAACAAAGTTAGTGAAATTATTTGGATCCGGATCTGATTCTGGATTTGGTGTGACTTTGAAAAATTTCCTCATTATAAGAGATAGGAAGTGGATGGATACAATAACTCAGTAAATACAGGGTGTCCCATAAGTCTCCATACATAGGAGACAAAATACATATGGTTCTAACATGTATTTCTTCATATTTCTTCTTTATAGTTCTCAGCAGACACGCATTGAAATGTGTTCCCGACAAAATGGCAGTCCTATAGAGCATATTATATAAATAAAAATGGTTTATGTCAAGAAACGTTTGTTTTTCCTATGTATGGAGACTTATGGGACACCCTGTATAAATGATATCCAGTGTAAATTTCTACAGTCCAGCCCTGATGGGAAGATGACCAAAACATAATGGCCACATGCTGATCAGGATCTTCTTCTGGATCCGGGAACTTACGGAAAATTTAACATGGGCTCTTATGGGGAAAAAATTTCAATCGTCTTTTTTCTCCCAAACTCCAGTTCTGATTGACTTCAAACTGGTATACAGCTTCTTTATGATGATGTCAACACAAGGTATTGCAATTATTTCGATCCAGATCTGATTCTGGATTTGGTGCAAATTTTGAAAAATTTTCCCATTATAACAGATAGGAAGTGGATTGATACAATAAATCAGTATCAATGATATCAAGTTGGAATTTGAATTTTTTACAGATCTGATTGGAATATGACCAAAACATGGGCTATCTCTGTTATATTAATAAATACACAGAACTGGGTGATATAAATGGCATCTGGATACATTTCCCAAAGCTTTTAATTTGGCCGGTAAGCTACAGGGCCATTGGTTCTATTTTTTTTAAGGGTAGGTTTATTTTATAGTTTATTATTAAGAATTTGTATTTGGGTTTGTATTTTGTTGCCGCTGGTTTTAGTCTTAGTTTTGTGTCTTTTCCACTGATGATATCGGCTAAAATCACCTCCACATGGTTCAGCTTTGGTTTCAGTTCACTTCACTGCAGGTACAGTCATCCTTCAGCTGGTTGCCATAGCAATGTACACGTATTCTGATGTCATCCTCATGCGGTCATTGCATGAACAGTGGAGGAAACTTAGAACAAGTTCTAATGCCTGAAATACAACATTATTTAATTAAGGCAAGAACATTGACTCATATCCGTGGTGGATTATGAAGGTGGAGATGATTATAGATCAACCAGTCAGTGGTCTGCATGTTTTGACATCATGCTGGTTGAAGCTCTGACCCCTGTTGTGTGGTTGGTGTCCAGGTGGTGAAGGTGCTGCAGGCCCTGGGCAGTCTGGAGGCGTGGCTAGAGTCGGTGGAGCTCTCCATGAAAGAGTCCTCATTGGCTGGAGACCCTGAAACCATGAGCGTGGCTGAGAAGGAGAGCCGTCTGCTGGAGAGGGAGGTGGCGGCCCGCAGCCCGGAGCTTGATGCCCTGAGGAGGGAGGTGGAGCGGCTGCACTGTCACAGCCATGCCCACACCCTTGGCCTCCCAGGACGCATGGACCAGGTGGAAAAAAAGTAGGTCTGAGGACGGACGTGGGCTCTGTCCTCATGGAAGATGGGTGTTATGATCTGAACAATCACACTCTACGCTGGTGGCAGGACATAAAGGAAAACCACGTCAGTGTTTCCAGAAGGTCACAGGTTATGTTCTCTGCTCCAACATGGAAGAGTTTATTCATAAAATCCTCATTTCTTACTTAAGACAAACAACTTCACCCCATAAACCACTATGAATACATGTCCATAGATGTCATAAACCTGGCAGAAGCAGCTCCATGTGCTCATTCATTACAAACCCATTCACTCTGGATTCATGAAGCGTTTAGTGAAGTCGACCCCACAGTCCTGACATGGACTTCACCCACGGCCTGTCACTTGGCATCAGGATCACCAGCATTTACAGGGGGGTGTCTCCGTCTTCAGTTGGACTTAAAAGAAACACTGAAAGTCTATGGAATCAACATTTATGCATGTAAAATCATCAGAAATGAACAAAATAAGTAACAGACCTTAAAAGTGAACCCAAAAAGTAACAAAAAACAAGAAAACAAACCAAAAGGGACCAAATAGGATGTGGTAAAACCTGGTCTTGTTGTGAACTGGTCCTGCTTGAACCTGGTCCTGGATGTATTTTTGTCCATAAACGGAGTTGTGACCCTTTACAGAGCATCAGGCTGACCAAGGAAAATAAAGCCAAGTGGAGGTCTGGGGGTTTGTATGTATTTCCAGGGGTGGGGTGCTGGATCGGAAGGGTGGGGGGGTGGGTGGGGGCAGGTAGTTCATCAGCAGCTGATACACAGTTAGGGCGTGAGCGTCCTATTTAATGCTGTATACAGTAACTTAAGGCTCTTTATTCTGGGAAAAAAGGGTGCTTTTAAAGGTCTCACCTGTTATCCATACAACATATATAACCGGTGCCGGCACAGCCCACGGACCCTGAAGATCCACGGTATGTGTATTTAGACACATGATATATTATGTACACAGACGTCCGCTGTAGCGATTAGAAAATGCAACTCGACTGTGGACAGCTGGAGGTCTGTGATGTGGTTCTGCTGAAGGACGCCGGCTTTGGACCGGGTTAAGGAGGAGATGGAAGATAGAGACGTGTGGAGACCGTCATGAATTCATACTAGTATCTACATTTATCATATATAAATGTTCAGGTCTTACATTTATCTACATTTATCATATGTAAATTTTCAGGTCTTCACAGGTTAAAGGCTGGTTTTGGTCCAGAGAGAACGTTTAAGAAACTTTCTTTTTGTTTCTTTTTATTGTTTTAAAAATATTCCTAAAAGATGCAACGAGATGAAAATGATGCAAAAGATTAAATGATGCAAAGAAACTGAACTGCTGACAAAGAAGTTGGAAACCATACATTAGTCTCTGATGATGTGGTTTTATACTCTTCAGTTTGGTGACGTCACCAACACTTGAACAGAAATGGTAGAATATCCAAGCCTGTTTAATGTTCCTCATGGTCTGTGGTTGTTCTCCAGGTACCGGCAGGTCCAGAGCGCCCTGACCCAGCAGAGCTCTGAGCTGCAGGACACCCGGATGCTGACGGAGTTCCTGGAGCGGGTGGAGCTGGAGGAGATCCAAGACCTGGGAGGGAGTCAGTACAGCCTAGGCCAGGTGAGGAGAACATCCATGGACCTCCAGCTTTAACCTCCTCAGGCCCCGTGTCAGTGGAAGAGGATGTTTTATGCATATCCTCAGTCCCCTTAACCCTTCGGTGTCCCACCCATGGAGGTCCTTCCAACCACCAAGAGCACATAATCTGCACAGCGCTGCAGTAAAAGCAACTTTATTTTTAATTCAAGTTTTTATTTGATTTTGTAGTGGAGAATTTACATGTTTTACATTCACATGCACATATTACATTTTACAATGTTGTTTCTCTGTATTTCTTTTCTTTTCAGTAAAGAACAAAACAATCTATCTGTTTTTTTTTCCTGTGTATATCTCCAATGCCTTCATTTCTCGGTTTCTTATCCTTTTTTTTTAATAATTGCAACTTTTTGTATATATTTTTAAAAAAATATTTCATCAACTTGATCTGTGAACCAAAACACCAAATACTCAATTATTGTCCCTTTTTTTAACCCTTTAAATACCATTTTGTGATGAAAAAACACAAAAAACTTTTTTTCAGTATTCCACATATAAATTGGATTACAGTTTTTTTTCCTTCTATCATATGTCAGTGATTAACACAAACATTGGTTCATATACATTATTATTTTTTCTTCTTGGTCAAATATTAAATATGGCAGTGTGTATTTTGTACTCACTTGGTAGAAGGGTGTTAGTGTAGGAATATAACACTTTTTTATTATGGGATGGTTTTAGTGGATGGATCAGAATTTTAAAAATAAAAAAATGAACAACTTTTGCTGATACTGGAAGGTTAACTTAAACCTGAGGTCCTCATAAGTTAACACACTTCTTTTCTAGTCAAATGCCTTTAAGATTTAATTTCAGGCTATCTTCAGATATGCATAGTGTGTTTTCAGTGTCTGGATTCTCTGCTTTGGGTGGAAGTTGATTTTTGCTGCTCATCATTATCGTATCAGCTGATCTCTGCTGCAGAGGAACTAAAGCTGTCGGACATGATCAGTATGTCATAGAATTTCAGAATAAACCTGACATTGACTGTCTTTGTGTGGACGTTTCAGCCGCTCCACACTGACATTTCCTCTGCTCCAACGTTACTGGAGCTCCAGGACAGCGGGGCCGGCGACCCCCTGATGGAGGGCATGGGAGACCCTGTGGAAGAGCTGCGAGAGGCCGTGGAGATGCTGAATGACACGGCGAGGGAACGAGGCCGATCACAGAGTCACGACCAGGCCGTCAGGGAGCTGCTCAGTAAGGTACGAAGACCAGATCTGCGAAGGTTTAGTTCAAATCAGAGATGCACCTGATGTGAAGGTCTGCTCCAGCTCTGATGTTCACAATAATATGGTTTTTATCTGCTCCTGTTAAAGCTATCGTTCTGTACAAACTGTACTCACGTTCTGTTCTCACTCACTCACTTCCTTAACAGTTTCAAATTAAAAGCACTGTGTTGTTTGACTGGATAGAAACCATCCAATTTAACAGTGCTTTTATTGTGTAAATGTCACTTTGTGTGACGTTTGACCGAGAAATTAACACACGCCGGCAGTGACCGATAAAGCAAAAACACCTCAGATGAGGATCTACGATGATGAAGAGTCAGAAATAGCGATGTTATGTTGCAGAGTTTGTTAAATTCACATGAACACTGCGTTCAGTTTATTATCTTTGAACAAGAACAACTTCAGTCGTACAAACCAATAGGATTAGAGCTGTAGCTGCCGATTGATCTGTCATTTATGACTGATACGTGTTTGGTCTTAAAAATATCAGATTATGGAGTAAAACTGTTTCTTGAAGCCTGAGACAACATCTGTGTTGTTTGGTTCAAAACCTAAAGATATTGACTTAAAAAAGAAAGTATTCACGTGATTATTTATTAAAATAGTACCTGATTGATTTAACCCATAAAGACCCAGTGCTACTTTTGTAACTGCTTCCAAATTAATTTTTCTCTATATTTAACATTTCTTAAGCGATTTATCTCTATTTATTCTAATCTTA